>NC_056729.1:523391775-523546775 GCF_019279795.1 Protopterus annectens
CAATGGACAGCCATATTCAGCACTCAAGTGACCAATATCGGATCACATATCACCTTTAAGGGGTATTGGTCATGCTTGGATGGGTGACACCAGCCTTCACAATCCTCATCTCCACTATGCAGCATGCTGCCTACCCTGCATAAAGACATGTGCAACACTGTGATGTTGGACATGTTACACGTACATATCCTGATCTGAAAGACAAACGTCATGGACAGCCAGCCACCTTCCTAGTACAAGGATCGCCACATGCTGGACAGATCCCTGTGCCATACATGTTACATACTCCTGCCATACCATGCAACCCTGTCCAGCCAAGCTGCACATGTCATCTCTGTCATACATGGTGCGATGACCACATGGTAGATGTATCATTAACTGTCTGGATCAGTAATGTGGCACTGATTCACCTGTCGGTGGGAACATGGCTGTCAGATACAGCTAGAAAACCTGACATCCTATGCCCATACATGGCCCAGGGCATACACACTACTACATGACCTTGGCCGTACATGCTATAGTTGATAACCATCCCTGCGAATACCATTCGGCTAGCCATTGTCCCATGTGTATCACATGTGCAATGCAGGTGATACGTGGCAGGATGCTGAACTGCTGTACAGTGCCGTGTAGATGTATATGGCAAAACAAATGCATGTAAAGGTTTCCGTACGCATGTCTGCATTGTCACTGCTCATGTCCGTTAAGGCAGTGTATGTGATGATATGTGACATATACACAGCATCAAGGTCAACGGCATTAATGTGGACACATCCAGGCATGTGTTGATAGGTAAGAACACCAGTACAGGCAAACAGACATGCCCACATCAAGACAGCATTCACATGGAGTATGAGCAATGCAATGAGGTGACACACATATATGGTGATAATATCCAATCCCCATCGGGTGTTACATGTGTGTGGCACAAACATGTCAGTCGTGTCAGTGTCATGACAATTTGCAAAGACAACTGTTCATATGTACTAAATGTAATACACATGTATGTGCAGCTGTATCTCTGTGCATCTCTGAGATGCTGTGACCTGTCTCCATCATTATGTCTTCCAGATAATGCCTCGATCATGACTGCCAGCATATAGCTGCTTGGAGGATGATGCCCTCATACCATACCTCCAGGATAACTATGTGATATTGTTCAGCTATGTGCCACAGCATGCCCAGCAGCTTGATGACCTGTGGCAGGAACTTCACAGGAGGGTTAATGATGTGGGTGGCCATAACTGCACCTACCAGCAGGTGCGCAGACACTGCATGGACCTGATCCTACATGTGAAACACCGTGCCAATGCAGTCGCCAGAGAACAAGGTAGAACAGGTGGTGGGCCACCAACCCAGCCCCCACTCACACCTACCGAGGAGCTACTGGCCAGCCTGGGGACCCCATCAGAACAGCATCCACAAACTCTAACTGCCATCGTGGAGGTGGGTGTCTCCCAACCACCGAGCCTGGAGTTGCCTGGTAAGTCACTACTGCACATATAACTATTATATCCCATTTAGTTGCATGTGTCACTGTACAATATGTAATGTAACATCATATGCAAGGTATGTTTACACACATGCCGCATACTATAGTATGCTACCCTGTGTATGCACACATGTGCATATTCCATAGTATATGCTATTGTACTGGCGAATGTGTTAACATGCACAGTGCACCCTGTAGCTGTCATACAGTCATGGATAATGATCAAACTGCTGTGTCACCCCTATACAGGTACCTCTGGTGTGCCGCAGAGACAGCAGGCCGTTGCAGGTGAGACAGTTATCAGTATCAGGCATGTGAATGCACAGATCTATTCACCATGTGGCCAGTTAATACATGTACACATAATGTATGGTCCAGTCACGATATACAGGTTGCATCTTTCATCAATCACACTGGCTACCCATGTGCAATATATACAAACTAAATGAAACACCGACATGAAACCACAGTAACTGTCATTGCTAGATGTGTGCACAGCTGTGCATACAACAGTGGAGGTGTTGTTTAATGTAGGAATATGTACTACACATCAGAACAACACATGTGGGGTACGCAAAAAGGTCTACACAGTGAGCTGGGATATGGGCAGCCCACAGGATTCACCATTGTGGAATATGCCCCTGCAATGAGTGCAGACATTGTGATGTGCCATCTGACATGTCCCAGACATGTTGTGGTCCGGCTGCAACATTTTCTCACTATCCCATAAAACATACCCCACATACCAAACATACAAGCCTTTGTCTGCATAACCCTGTGGACAGTGGAGTATCTGACATCTATGGGTGTATGTCATATGGGACAACACAGACATGTGAGATAGATGGCCATCACAAACATTTGGCCAATGGCCAGGGGCATGTAGCAACTCACAGTAGATGCGATGTGTATGTGTGCACACCCTGTTGCACATTGTCTACACATGGTCCAACTATAGCCTTTGTTGAATCGTTATATAGTAGATGTGGAACACTGGACATCCTAACAGCCTGTGCACAGCTTGTGGAGGTGTCATGTAATTCAACCACATAAGATGTGTTGAACATCATGACTGTGTCACAGCATGACATTAGTCAACTGTACAGCTTCACATACATACACAGACACCACATCAGGCCACAGATACCGTACATTTCCCTTGCTGCTGTTGGACATCACTGTCAGCTGTGCACCTCGTGTGTGTGGTACATAAATGTCATGTGGGACATGGTGCATTGACAAGTCTGCCATGTGTGGACACGGTTGCCAGGCAGCTAAGAAATGTTAGCAGTTGTGCAGGGGTGTCATCCGTATGTCTTCCAATGACCTGTCACACATGACACAGCATGGTTTAGTGTGTATACACCTCAGCGACGTGGGTCACAATCCACAGTATTTATGTATTGTGTATGCACACAGTCATGGCTATGCACTGTGTGTGTATTCCACACTGTATAGCAATAGAGACGCCTCATGATTCCATGCAATGGCACTGTGTCTGTACTTCACACTGTATAGCAATATAGACGCCTCATACTACCTTTCAATGGTCATGTACATCTGCTAAAAGTGCATTCTATCTGTAGGGCATACAGACAACACTGCAATGTGACACTATTACACCACTGTACATGTGTCAGGACACCATTGTGTCAAACATGTATGCATGCCAATGCACAAGTCAGCAGATTACATGTCATACTACATGTTAGTGTTAAGGACATATGCCTCACATCAGACATGTGTACTGTTAACCTGTGCTGGTCCACATGGTGTATCGCAGGGATGCATGCTTACTACCATGATTGTGTGAAATGCATGGTTTCTGCTATGACACATGCTTGCTGTTGTGTGCAACCCAGGGATGTATGCTAACTACCACTATTAATGTCTGAGCTGCATGCCATCTGCTGTATCACATGCATGCTGCATGCCTTCTGTCAAATCACATGCATGGTCTGTGTGTGTCTGTGTGTGTCTGTATGTGTCTGTGTGCGTGTGTCTCTATTGTAATGTAGAGTCTTTGTTTGCCTTCACAGGTGATGTAGGTGCATTACCCTCCTGCAGTCCATTTGATGTTAGTGTCCCCATAGACTCTAGCAGTGATGAACATATGCTTGATGTACAGGCAGGGTTGTCAGGGGCTGAATCTGTGCCATTGGTTGCCATCCCACTTATATCCCCCTCTTCCCCGCACACAGTTCTCATACCAACACATACCCCATCACCAGTGGCCATAGAGGAAGGACAGTTAGCGTGTGTTAGCTTGGAACAGGAACGTGTGGTAGCTACGGAAGGTGTGTCTTCACACCATGGTGTCAGTGAAATGACTGCAGATGTGCCACACAGTCATGTGGCCAGTGCTGCTCGTAGGAGGACCTCTGGCCAACAGGCACCTGCAGGACAGAGCGCAGCAGCTGGTGTCACCAGGCACATGTTTCAGACTGTAAGGGTGGCACAGGCACGTGCTGAATGGCAGAACAGAGATGGGCAGAGGCTTCAGAGGGCTGCTATCCGTTCTTTAAATGACAACATCCAGACATTGGCAAATGCTCAACAGCAGATTGCTGAAGTTTTGGACAGGTGATTGGGTGACATGGTTGGAATCCTTGACCATGGCATGGCAATCCACGAGCATGAGCTGTCTGTGCTGGAACATCTGGTAGGAGTGATGTGTAGGCCACTTGGATGTAGGCCAGCTACACCACCTGGTGCAGGTCTACATGAACGAGCTACCTCAAATGCCCGCTCCCATAGTGCCAGTAGCAGCAGCAGTGCAGCTGGTACTGTGCTGTCCACACCAGGAGACAGCAGGCCACGTGGACGTGGCCCTGGTTCCAGTGGACATGTGTCATCGGACAGTACCCAATCTGTACCTCTGCCTAGTAGTGCCCGTGCAACCCCTGCAGGCACAGGTTACATGGCCATGGCCAGACACAGTGAGCTGTAAATCCTGGTTTGTACAATCTGGAGCTGTCAATAATACCCCTGTGTAGGCCAGACACATGGCAGAACTGTGTGCACACATACACACACACACCAGCAACATCTGTAGGGCACCGCAACACCCACATGCATAACAACCACGCATGTCCAATTAGATCACAGGCCCTAACCCACACACATGATGTCATCCACTGGTGCAGCCTAGGCCCCTGGCAAACATTATCACCTTGTGCATATGATGATGCCTGTTCCACATCACTGTCATCCACACCATCGGTGCAGGGACATGCTCATATGGTCTGATGCACAGGGTGAACAGAATAATGAGATAAGTGTATATTACAATTGTTGTGTACTGTTGACACGCAGCAGACATACCATGTAGTACATGTTTAGAATGCATTGTTTTATGTTCACAGTATGTGTCTTGGTAACAACAGTAACAGCATGTTGGTAATGATGGCCTGCTTCCCTCCTTAAGGTTTAATTGTGTGTGCCATTATGTAGCAGTGTTTGCAGTTAGAATGCATTGTTTTATGTTCACAGTATGTGTCTTGGTAACAACAGTAACAGCATGTTAGTAATGATGCCCTGCTTTCCTCCTTAAGGTCTAATTGCATGTGCCATTAAGTACCAGTGTTTGCAGTTTCCCATGTGTAAATGTGGAGTACTCACAGGCATGTATGGCAATACCAGCATGCTATAGGTAGCCTCAACCTCACTGTTAGAAAGGCTGACATTCCAAAGATGTTTACACATCTACTGATCTAGGAGTATGTGAGCTGTGTACTAGGCTACAGTGGCTGGAGACGTGACATCCATACTGGGTGACATCACAGGTACAGTTACATGGTGCGGGGGGTTTACATAGCAGACTAGCTGATGTGAAGGGTAGAGGCCAGTTGATAGCATGAGACCTCACTGTGTAGCAGTAATACACTTTCACATTACAGGATGAGAACACACACAGACATACACAGACACACACACAGTAACACGCCCACAATCACGGGGGTCAACTACACTATAACACACACTTGATAGGGTTGAGGTGAGGACCCCTGCCTATGTGGTAATCACCATTACAGTACTGTGCACACACATGACGCAACACAGAGAATGAACATGTACTGGTAGTCAGTAATGCCTAAGACTGACGGCATCAACAGGGTAGTTGATTGCATCACCTTGAGGGGTTAGGGGCCCTATCTGCTCTCTATGGTAGCATACATCCTCACTCCATGCACCAGGCAGCCATACATACATACACGCACACACACACACACACACACACACACACACACACACACACACACACACACACACACACACACACACACACACACACACACACACACACACTAGAGTCCACAAATGTCATGCACATACAGATAGCTAACATGTGTGTGATACACACACCACCCCTACCTATGTATTGCTTTCTATACTGCAGTATGTACAGATCTCTACAACAGTGTACAGGGCTGTGTAACATTTGTGATGTATTCCCCACCATACGTGGCAGATATGGTCACACAGGCAGACACACATGGCAGTACTGTGAATCACACACCTGCTATCTTATGATACATCTGACAGACATGCAGCAGTATTGCCCGCATTACAATGTGTACCGACGCTACCTTCGGCAATTGTGCTGCTATATGCACACAGGAGGACTTACGTGTTACAGGTGTCAAGTGATTTACAGTCAGTGACACCCTGACCGCTGTGTAGGTTGTATGTCTTCACCTTCCAATTAACAGAAACATGGCTTACTGTTTACACATGTTATGGTAGGACGACTTGTGACACACCTATGAGCTGTCTTCAGCAAAAATCCATCTGCAAAGGTGGCCCACCACTTTATGTACACACATCAATCCATACCTGATGTACATATTACCGTACTGTCAGTATTTCACCATATACAGGTGTCAATGATGGGGCTGCATTGCAACTGCATGTTGTAGTAAGATACAGTTGAACTGCAAACATCAGCTACTGCACATGCATGGCAGCTGAATGCACACCACTACATGTACATGTGTGTAGGTCCAAAATTCCTGTCATGTAGCCATGTTTGTATGCATTGCAATTGGTGGACATGTGTGATGACATACATGACACATGGACTGTTGTATGATATGATAGTTGTCATGGGTAACCAGTACAGAGGGAATGTTAACTCAGTTAACATTGCTACCTTATGTACTGTTAGCATTCAACAGCCATGGACCTACCTTCCATGTGCATGCGCGTAATTGCTGTAGCCACATGTCTGCACCAAGGACAGCAAAAGCTATGCTATGTACATATGTGTTGTGTGTGTGTGGGGCATGTACATATCCACGGCAGTTACATGTATGTCATATCCAAACATGAATGTGTTTTCTGGTGTACAGCAACAGTTATCTGTTACAGCTGTATAAGACCCAGGGCCCCTGTTATGTGTACAGCTGACCTGGTTATGAACAGTGGTATCATTGCATTGCATAACACATGATGGAACCCTGTCAGTACATGGGTAGTCTGCACAGTTGCTGTAGAGCTAGGTACAGTCCACTGGTCATGAGTAACATGGTGTTGTACTAATGTATGGATGTGTGTTGCTGATCCAAGAACATGGTGATGTCTGAGGGCTACATACTAGAATGTGGAATTTACCACTGTGATCTTCACCTGACATATCTGTGATGGCTTTTGAGAGTGTACTGGTCAGTACATGTGACTGGCCTTCATGTACGTGGGGACACTAGCACCTGGAGCGGTCCGTAACGGTCTTATGGCCCACATATCTGTATCTGAGGTATACGGTGGTAGTGCTATTGTGCACAACTGAGCCTTATGCCAGGTGTTCTTCACTGCACAGATGCCAGTATTCCCCATTGTTGGAACTATATTGGCAGTTATGATTGTGAAGGCTACACATCTAGCACTGTTTAGCATACACATATAATGCAGTTGTCCTGTAGGTGTCAGGGTGTTTACCTGGTCTCAGGTTCTTTGTCTATGTATGGTACTATATGTGCGAAGTAGCCACTCCTGCCAGGACATCACCACGGGTGGTATTAGTGTGCCAGGTTTAGATTGGTACAGCTAAGGTGATGGACAGCAGCAGACATTGTGTAGAAGACTGGTGTCAGATATATGTAGTGCAGCATTCATGCTAACAATGATGACTATCGACACACTGTGCCCTTCTGTGTTTAGAATCTGTGTGCATACAAGACAGCCCTTCACTACTAAGTGTGTGAGCATGCCCAGTACACCGTTGTGTAGATGGACACATAGTGCATTCCAAACGAACGTGTGCTACTAAGTGTGTGAGCATGCCCAGTGACACCTTATGTCGGTTATGTAACTCTGTGTATGGGCATGACCATTGTAATCCTGTATAGCGATAGTGGTCATCCAGGCAACAGATGGCCATACCCCACTTCAGGATGGATTCCTACATTGAACACATTGGTTCACAGGTGTGTACACCGTAACTGCCAGCATCCATGTCAATGTCTGCATTCCTAGAAGGTCATATTGACTGTCTTGAAAGGTGTACTGTCTGTGGCACATCTCGTATCTATGTAGTGTTGTAATAGTGCTCCGTAGATAGGCAGTTGTCCTGCTCACACCACTGCCATGTGTTTGTCTCCGTCTGCCTTGGGACAGTAATATGCTTTTAGACTGCTCACACTCCATACAATCCCTATCGGCGTTTGTTCCATTGTTGATGATGTCACCAACCTAGAAGTATGCCTCTGGGAGTGCTGTGTTCCAGTAATCTTGGTAGTGCGTTCTGTAACTGCATAATGCTGTAGTGTGATAAGGTAGTTAGGTCTATGTTCTAATCCCAGCCCTGCCATGTGTGTGTGTGTGTGTGTGTGTGTGTGTGTGTGTGTTTCCAGCTGCCTGGGGACAGAGTAATGCTTTTAGACTGCTCACTCTCCATACAATCTCTATCGGCGTCTTTGCCTTTGCTGATGATGTCACCCACCTAGAAGTATGCCTCTGGGAGTACTGTCATCCAATAATCTTGATAGCGCATTCTGTAACTGCGTAATGCTGTAGTGTGATAAAGTAGTTAGGTCTATATTCTAATCCCAGCCCTGCCAAGTGTGTGTGTGTGTGTGTGTGTGTGTGTGTGTGTGTGTGTGTGTGTGTGTGTGTGTGTGTGTGTGTTTCCAGCTGCCTGGGGACAGAGTAATGCTTTTAGACTGCTCACTCTCCATACAATCCCTATCAGCATCTTTGCCATTGCTGATGATGTCACCCACCTAGAAGTATGCCTCAGGGAATGCTGTGATCCAGTAATCTTTGTAGTGCTTTCTGTAACTACGTAATGCTGTAGTGTGATAGAATAGACAGGTAGCCGTTCGATTCCAAGGTATGACAGGTGTGTGTGTTTGGCAGTCATATTCTATGTGTTGGTATCTGTGGGTGGCTAACTCCAGGATGTGTTGAGTGTGTTTTGTTGCTTTCCTATGTAGTGTCCACAAATGTCATAATCGCCCAAGAGACTGGGTTGTCAACACATACACATACATTCACCAATAGGTCTGGTGAGTAAATGTCAGCAGCCCTACTCTTACCCTTACTACAGTCTGACGCATGTGACGCAATGAAACACACTTGCCTTGATAGTAACACCACTACATAATGCAGGTGGCACATGTGGTTTCATTTTCATTCTTGCCTAATGCTTTGGTGTCATGTGGTCCGCTGTTGTGATATAAATTCAATATCTATGTATGTGTGTGTATATGTATGTGTGTGTGTGTGTGTGTGTGTGTGTGTGTGTGTGTGTGTGTATATATATATATATATATATATATATATATATATATATATATATATATAGATAGATGGATATATATATGTATGTAGACATTAGCACTATTGAATGTCTGTGCTGGATGATCTGTATGTCTTCACCTCGGTTGTATGTATATCTGCCATGGCTTAGTGGTAAAGCACATCTTCTGTGGTGTGCAGGGTCCCAGGTTTTAGTCGTGTTGAGACCAGTTATTTTGTTGCTGGGAAGAACAAGGAACATCGAATACGGTGATAGTAAGGCACCTTTAACCAGTTGTGTGCGGATCTGAGTGACAGTAAGCAGTGTTTATTAATTTGGAGGATCAGGATGGGTCATATAACTATGCATTAGAAGACAATACTATGCAAATGAGGTTGACAATAGTGAATCCTGTTTATCCCCAGGGTGTGATGCAGATCCCAAGAGTGTATATGTATAGGTAGCCGGGTGCAGGACTCAAATATAGATGAAAGCATGGGAGGGGGTCAGGCATACTGTGCATACATTGGAGCCCTGTGCCTCAGGATTGCTCCTGCCTTAGCATGCCTAAGCTAGGGGTGTGTCTATACCTGCCTGGTGAAATTGGGAGAGACAACAGCAAAAGTGGAGTAGTCAAGGTGAACAGGCTGCACAAACAGGTGATAATCAGCACAATCAGCAGATTACATGGCCAGCCCGCCCCAAAACACTATGGTAAAGTGAGCAAGCACCATACACACAGGTTTCTTCCACACTCTACACCACCGGTGTATACATGTGGGGACATTTCTTGACACAATCCAACCAAATGAGAAGGGCTGCAGCAGGCAACATAGACCAAGATGTGCAGGAGGTTGAGGGTGGTGAGGATGTGAATGCTGCCGAACAACCCTTAGTGAGGTGACATAAGACTTTACAGACCCAGGGTAACCTACCAGGGGCTACATGAGCTGGAGATAGTGGAGCGCTATGGGGTGGACAGAGACCTCCTATAGCAGCTTGTTGAGCTGTGCCGGCCACACCTGACACATCGAACAGGCCAAGGGAAACCCATCCCAGTGGATACCAAGGTATGTGTTGGCCTAGGTATACTAGCCACAGGTACCTCCCAAAGCAAAAATGGGGATATCATGGGGATCTCACAGGCATCTGCATCCAGAGTATTGCACCAGTTCACAGATGCCATGTCACCACATGCCAGTGAGCACGTACATGTCCTCACACAAGTGATTTGTTGACCAGCAATATGCATCTCTTCCACCAAATGGCAGACTACCCTGGGGTACTGGGTGCTGTAGCCTGCATGCACATATGCATCAAAGCACCACCCGGTGAGCGGGGTCGGGTCTACATTAACTGCAGGGGCATACCCTCCAACAGCTAGGCCATATGTGATGACCAGGGCATTAAACTGAATGTGTGTGATGTCTGCCCTGGAAGCTTTGACGATTCTGATATATGGCATCTGATGCAGCTGTACCACACCTTTGCCAATATGGACATCCCCTATAGTCTCCTAGTGGGGGATGATGGGTAACCACTGGAGTCGTGGCTGATTACACCTATCAGCAATGCACACACACCTGAACTACACCATAATGAGGCACACGCACAGGCAAGACATGTAATTGAGTGTGTGTTTAGGATGCTTAGGTAACTGTTCTTGTGTCTGGACACATCTGGTGCAGCCTTGCAGTATTCACCAGCTACATGCACCCAAATTGTTATGCTATGTGCTATGCTACACAATCTGATCCTGCGGTAACAGTTGCAGCAGGAACAGCATGGGGCAGGGCCACACAGCCCCCCACCAATACCAAGGCCTGTACAGGCACAGTGTGACTTTGAGAGGGAACTACCTGAGCTGGACTCATTAGGTGAAAGGAGGCGTGCACAGTATGACCTGCCCTTGGCAAAGAGGCAACACATGGCATATGCACTGACACAGTAGGTACCCTGGGAATTTCACCCTCTCTGACTCGCACAAACAGTACAAGGGATGCCAAACATGACACTACCTGTGCTCAGCCATGTATAGGAAGTGCACTGTGTGCATCCGACATAGGCAGCCCTCCAGCACCATCCTCAGGTCTGGAACACCCCCAGGGTAAGTCAATCAACCTACCAATTGGATTAGAATGTGTATTTACCTGTAGCTATGGTATGGATGTGAGCATACAAGGAAATTTGGAGGCTGACTGTTAGGGCAGCAGACAGTACACGTCCATAGTGGCACCATGACATCTGTAGCACATACTGGGGTCACAATAGTAGCCAGTAGTACACAGGGTGTCCTAACCCACTGCAGGTTATGAGCTGAACATCATGTGTGTCCATACAGCCCACACAAGTCTCATACAGCTGGACAGGTGTAGACCAATACAGACAAATGCTATACAATGGCCTCTGGATATGCCCAATGGATGACTCCAACCCCCACAGACACACACACACAGACAACAGCAGGCCAGACAGTTGGATGTAGGTTGTGAAGGCTAGGACGTCTGAAACCACTATGCTGATAATTAAAGCTAGGATCTGACATACACTGATATGCCTCCAACCAGCAATTTAGGTAGGTACACACACTGAAATGGAGTACCTGGCATACCAGTAAAGTAGTAGCAAATGTGTACAACTGTCAGCTGTGCCCCCCTTCCAACGTACACATTTGAGAGTCATGTGCGCCACCCCCGGTGCTGTGCAAGACTGTGGATACAGTTAGATGTCCTCCCACGCTGTGCAGAAATGTAGCAACAGTCAATGCCACATGACCATTAGCTACCCTGCAGACACAGCATGCCATCTGTCAGTGTACAATGTAGGGGTCAGCACCACATTACTGATTATCTGGACATGTGACACACGCAAACCAGTTGACCATACTGGGCATGCTCAAACACATGAAGGTATGATGGTAATGTCAGTCGACAACATGCGTAATAGTCATACTAGGAATGCTCACACACTGAAACACAGGATGGCCAGGTCTACAAACATCAGTGGTCTGGATATATCTGCCAGTACATTGCTATACTGTTGGATGACTGTGCTGTATAGTATGTGTGTGGTACTGTCTATTGTCTGTATATATGCCTTGGTGTATTGGTAATTCACATGAGCTGTGTGTGCAAGGTATTGCTACCAATACATGCAAAGGATGGTTCTTTGTTTGTGGCCAGAACGACGCCTTTGGATACGGAGTGGGTAAGGCACATTCCAGCAGGTGGGAGCGGTTGTGCGTGGGTTTGCGTGGTGTTAAGCACTGCTGACCTCTGGTTGCAGCTCCTTGTTTAGACTCCACATTTTTTTAACAGTGCAATACTTGCATACTGGTAGAAAAACACGCTTACTCCCGCTCGCTCAATCACTTGCATGTGCACCGACATTGGTGCTTCCATTTGTCATTCATGCACCCAGCAGGGTGTTATCCCTTGTGATGCCTATTACATCGGACTACATGATTACAGTATCGGGTATGGCTAACCATTAGGCAACGGCAGGCGTTCGACTGTATGGAATCGGCAGCCTGTCTAGTGACATAATCATATTATATTCATGTTCCTCATACAATCTGCTCCCATCTGGCTGATACATGGGAACTGATACTCTGCAATGCTGACATGTAAATGTTTTTTGGGAAATGCATCTCTCTGCTGGGTCATGCTACCGCATACCTATTGTAGGTTTTCCAACTTTTAGATTGGCCGACATGAGAGTCTAGGAGTAACACCTTTCCCACTTTGCATGGGACAGTCCCTCATTAGGCATATGTGTCATGCGAGAATACTCTAGCCATAGCAAATGTCCTGATTAGAGGACATTATTATATTCTATGTGTCTGTAATAGTTGCATGTAACGGTTATTGTATACATGACACGTCGATATGTTATGTGACGTAGCATAAGCAACTTGACTGCTGCTAGACTAAGCTTTGATTTGTGCTAATATGTATATTTCTGTACTATGCATGGCTATAGGTATGTTCTGACCTGGTACATCTGACATTTCTATAGAGCAGGTCCCACTTTGGCCATTTGGAAAGGTGGCAGCCCTATAGGACCTATATGTAGAGCTGTCACATTTGGCAAGGCAACACATACCCAGAGCCAGTAGTAAACTGACTACTTCATCGGTTTGCATACATTAAGGTTATTCTTGTAGCATTATAGTTGCTAATACTGTTTCCTATAACATGTAGCTGTTTCAGATACAACAAAATCATTTTATGACACCACTACACACAATATATGAACTCTTTTCCCGAAATGACAGGCCATGTGCCGTAACATTCATTTTGCAGGACACAACTGCCCAGAGTGGAGTGTCCCTCACAAAGGCAAACAGGTGGTAATCACAAACTATTATGCTATGATCTACCTAAGGTGATCGGCGGAATATGCGCTTTTCATCACTATCAGACCTCACATACCAATGGGAGAGAATGAACACTGTATCAGGGACACTGCATAACACCCTGAGGGACACATTTGGATGATTGGTTCTATTAACCTGACACATTGACAGTCACAGGGCATATGTATTCATTCACATTTGTTGAGGTACATGCTGTTTATGACTCATACATGTTGTCATTAGTCATTACCTGTATTCCGCCACCTGTCCACCTAATAGCACTAGTTCTGGAATTGTTTAGTTAGGACTGTGTTACATTCTGATTCATAATCATGGACATCCATGATAATCAGGTACAGGGCATTGATATAGTCCCTATGTGTTCACCCAGTGGTTTACGGACTATCCAGTAGATGTGCTCTTCAGGTTTGGGAGGTATAGGCGTCTGTTATTCCCACATAGGAATATTAATTACTTCCACTGGGCAGGCCTACTACATCTCTGCCAACCAATACCTGCACACTTAGGCCCATTATTGCATACCCGTGATTGACCTACCTGACACCCCCCTACAGCACTCATGACAAATACTTACTGTGAGTGCAGCTGGGGTATGAACACACCCCTACACACTGCCCACTCTCCTCGTCTCGGGACACGTCATACGTTTTGTCAACCCATGTGTTATTACACTTGCACAACCTACTGTTCCATGTACAGCTACATCCTGCTCACATCGATAACCAAGGGTTCACATGTAAAGTGAATTATTGGTGTCCCGCAAGGGACCCCGTTATCCATGTTTAAAGTGTAGACCTTGCAGATCTCTCCCACTGGTACTTTCCTGCCGGTGGTTTGGAAAGCAGCAGTGTATTTACCTTTATTGCCTGTCTGTATGTTTGACCACCCTAGCTGGACAATGTGGGAGGTAAACGTTTGTTTATTGGACCTCCCAGTAACATATGCCCGGTCTGAACATATGTTACCCGTAATTGCTGTAAAGTAACCTAGTTATGTACATCTGTATATCTACAATGACATATATATTTTTTTTGTGTGTATATGTGTATATATCAATAAATGTTGTATGTGTGTATGTATATATATATATATATATATATATATATATATATATATATATATATATATATATATATATATTTATATATACATCTGTGTGTCCGTTGACCAATACATTTCCCGGACAAATACACTTAGTCATGCGTATTGGGTTTTATCTCTGCTTCAACAACATACTATTACCTTAGTCATTATGACACCGACACTTCACTCTGGTTAACTTGTAATCGGTATATAGCACATTATACAGTGGACAGATGTTGCACTTTGTTCTTGTATGGAGTACCGCTGATAAGTGTGATGTGATACAGTGTCATTTGACCTATTCCTCGTCTACACAGCCTATTATTCCTGCTACTGTATTTGTTTCTGTGCACATTCATATTATTTATGTTGATAAATAGAGTGCATGTGTTACAGAGAATGTACGTCAACATATTGATGTCTGCATGTTGTTGTGTCTTTCGGCTTTTCCCGGTTAGGAGTTGCCACAGCGGAACTCCAGTGCGTTAATGATTGGCAGATAGGTTTTACGTGCCGAGTTGCCAGCCCTGACACACAACCTTCAATGAAGGTACGCTCATTCACGCATGTCTCCACACAGAAGACGCTGTAGCTGAGAATTGCACCTACATACTAGCTGACCTACATGGGCTGCTCCATTGCAACCGGCGCAACCAACCCTGGCACTCCTGTTTTCATAATCGCATAGCCATAGTTTCTCCAGCCCACCCGTGTTGAGTTTCCACATGTAACAGCCATTATCCACCTGATATTGCAGCCATGACACACATTTACACATTGCCCTCTCCAGAGCGTTAGGGGCCCTACACACATTTTGTAATGCCTCGTGTATTCAGAGGGTCTCCCTCCATTTATATTTGCACATACATGCCTTTCCTGGTGTTATGGATTACGAACATTTGCGGGTTACAAGTGTAGGTGGTCACAACATGAACTACATTCCATCTGTGTGTAATGTTGACGTAGCAGTTCAATGATATTATGGCCACTGGTATAACCCTGCCTCTGGTGTGAATAGCGGTACTCTACTCACTCTTGTGCAGCTTTATCTGACATACCCTGCAAGCACTATATAATACCTTAGTTGCTCTAGAGTCCCTTCACAACCCTTGTGTATGTTTTCTTCTTTCGGCGTTCATTCTATATATATATATATATATATATATATATATATATATATATATTTTTTTTTTTTTTTTCATATATTTCTTTATTTTATGTCTGTGGATATATATCTATACACACATATCTATACATATATGTTACATCTGTACAAAACAACACACATTTGTTATGCTGGGAGCTGCTTACACCCGCGCAGGTGCACTTGCATATCCTTATTGTGAGTTACATATGTTTACTGCCACTTCTTTGTGCTTACATGTGCCTTATTCATTATGACAGTACCACTTTGATGGAATCTGGTTAATGGATGCAAGCACTATATAATGCCTTAGTTGCTCTAGAGTTCCTTCACAACCCTTGTGTATGCTTTCTTCTTTTGGCGTTCATTCTATATATATATATATATATATATATATATTTCTTTATTTTATGTCTGTGGATATATATCTATACACACATATCTATACATATATGTTACATCTGTACAAAACAACATACATTTGCTATGCTGGGAGCTGCTTACACCCATGCAGGTGCACTTGCATATCCTTATTGTGAGTTACATATGCTTACTGCCACTTCTTTGTGCTTACGTGTGCCTTATTCATTATGATAGTACCACTTTGATGGAATCCGGTTAACAGCCCCATGCGAAACACACGTTCACCTTTACATGTTTAAATGTTGGCTTTACAGCACAGAGGCATTCATTACACAAGAAAATTATATGTGCTATAGTCGTACTTGGGAATGCCTTTATGTTAGGCGGATGCTCTAACCACTACACTATTGGTGTTCTGCTTCATTTATATGTATACCCATGGTTCATAGCTACCCTAACATATGCCTCGCCACTTCACTTACACAGCAGGCATCCATTCTCCTGCTGGGAAAACCACAATACTACACATGCGACATTCCCTATTCCCTACTGCTCTGGACCCGTGCTGCATGTTTACTCACTCCAAGGATATTCAGAACTCCAAAGCTTATAGTCCTGGCACATACGTGTGTTTGATTGCCAGGGTATTCATGTGGTGATCTGGGTTTAAGCTTGTCCGACTGGTGACCAGAACTGCCCTGTACCTGTTCAAATCTCAGACGTACCACATGGACAGAGTTGGTCCCAATTTTAACATTATACCTGTGTTTACAGATGCAGGGGTTTGGGCACCGCTGACCAGGTTATTATGTTGGCACTACATAATATAGGGTGGGGAGTGGTTCCACTACATAATACAGGGTGGGGGCTGTTTCCACTGGTGTTTCCCTTCACATTTGACTATTTCATTCATTCATATATACGATGAATATTATTCTGGACATCACTTATGACTTCACTACAGGTATGCAATAGTACTGTCAACAAATGTGACAGTTGGTTGGTGTACATATGTGTACGGACCTCTGTAATACTCAGGGACTAATTTCAACAGTGACAGGGACAAGGCAATGACAAATCAGGGACAATCACGGACACTTATACAATATTAGTACTATCAACTTGAAACGTGTTGACAGAGTCAGAGCTATATGTATTAATACTTATTTTCTGCAGTTAAAAGCATCTATTACTCTTATTTATTGTCATTAGTCATTCAAGTGTCATTCAACACCTTTCCTCCAAAGGTCACTGGTTTTGTGAGTGATTAAGAGGCTGGCCAGTTATTGTGCGAATGCTCTGACCATTGGTAGGGTTGCCACATTTTCATATGTACAGGATGAGATATCTTCTGGACACACCAGAATGGTTAGGCCAACACATACCCACGGTCAGTACAGGGTTTAGAACATTCATTATTTTCCTAGATGAGAGCCTAGTCCTGTAGCACTTTAGTTGCTTATTCTGTTTCTTGTACGATTTACATATTTTACATCCAGAAATAACTGTTTTAGGCAACTGTTACATGAAATATGGTGCATAGTTATTTCCTACAATCACAGGCCATTTGCCATTGTATCATTCTTGGTCAGGACGGACCTACCCAAACAGTGACTGTCCCTCACACAGTGGGTCAGGAGGTAACCTGCTTATGTCAGTGCCTTAATCACCCTATTTCCAAGTGCCACTATGCGACTGTGTACAATATATTCTGTCGATAATTCATGTGGGGAGACGTGCATCACGGCCAGGTGTTTGATCCTGGGTAGTAGGTTCTGCATGACTGTCTAGAGGCCGAACAGTCTCGTGAACCACTACTGCACATACAACTTGTGTCCAGATGTTTACAGGACTGGACATTGTGTTGTGATACCAAGTCTGATGTTTACACAGGATACTTATCCCATGAGGGATATCCAAAAATTGAACAAGTCAATTACCATCCATTCTTTTGGATTTACGAAAATGTGTTAGGGTTTTACATGCAAGGGATACATAGTTTGCAATCCTGACACTGCCTAGGGTGACACTGCCTACTACATATGGGTAGTGGTCACTATGTTTAGATATGGCTGCGCCAAGCTAGTAGCCCAAGCATGGCTGGATTTGGTGGACGTTCAGGAATGGGGGTGGGTTGTGTGCTGTAAAGGGGATGATGGGTATTCAATTATGCATCCAAGTGTGTTGCATTTGGATGGCCCAGTTCCATCCAGACCATTCTGTGGGTATGTGCCGGTGACGTTTCTGTACATGTGTATCGCACATTTTAATATTCATATGTTTGTGTGATTGTGTTCTACAGTATGGTCTGTCAGGTTGTATTGCGGATGTGTATGCTTGTTCTTTGTGTTTCTTTCTGATTCACCCGCTGCTCCCTCATACACCTCCAGTTCACCTATTGTGCATCCAACACAGTCTCGCCTTTGTGGATTATACCATTACCCATCCCCCCACACACATATTCCTGACACTCCATGCATCCCTTCTTTGGTTGATGGCCCATGGCACGGTCAAGGGAACACATTGCATACACTACATATATCAGGTACCTGTATGGTTGTGAGGACTACCCTGGCATTTGTCACCTTCCACATGCTGTACATCACGCACATAGGTACACGCAAATATTTATCTTTCATGACATGGTAGGTACACCCGGGTAATACCCGTTCAACTTTGACACATCCTGACAAGAACAGCTTGGACCATATATGGGCGGATTTTGGCCGAATGCTCTGACCATTGGTAGGGTTGCCACCTTTTCATATGGCCAGGATGGGATATATTCCAGACACAAATCAGATTCTACAGGACAACACATACCCATGGTCAGTACTATGGATAATACTTTTGTTTTATGCCTACATGGTAGCTTATTGTTGTAGCAGTTTATATGCTCCTTCTGTTTTGTTTACTTGCTTATTCTATTTCTTGTAACATGTGGTATGTTACATATGGAAATAACTATTGTATGTGACTATTACATGCGATGTGGGACATAATTATGTCATACGGTCGCAGGATATTTTACATTTATAATGGTTTTGGTATGGACACAACTGCCCAGCTGTGTACTGTTCCTCACAATGTGGAACAGGTGGTAACCCTGACCATTGGGCTACACGTAGCTATTGGCTGTGCACTAACATGATGCATTTCACTTCTACTTGGTATAACTATCTACACTGCATTAGAATACGGGCACACGGTTTTAAATGTCATTTGTTTGAGGGATGGAGACTCGATATTCGCTAACGTCCATTTGTGTTTGCTTCTTAATTTTGTGTTTGCAAGAACTGTCTTGCATGCTTTGCATATGTTTCAGTATCCACAGACACTGACAGGTGTGATTACTATTGCAGGCAGATTGTAATATTCAAGCATTTTAGGTTGCACGTCAACAACTGACATTTCCATGCCTCCATGCGGCACTGCGACACGCCCCATGCACTCGCGCTCATTTCCTATGCATGTGGCTGTGGAGGCAGCGCACCTTCATTAATATGCATATGGTGCTACTGCGCCATCTATACACGGCACGGCCGGCGCAAGCCTAACGCCGGCCTTGCGCCGAGCTTCATGAATCCTGGGGATGATGTTACTTGATCTTTTGTATAGTGATGTAATTGTGTTCCTTACTGATAGCTAGATATTTGAAATTTAAGACTAGTAATTTACTCACATTCTTTTCTTGCTTTAGACCATATACTTCAAAATCTACTATTGTAGAAAGAACTTAATCAATTTGTAACTGTGATATATTGGCTAGCAATTTGAAATGTGGATTGAACACAGTTAAATGCCTCTAATTGAAAATATTTTTATCCCATTTTCTTCCAAACAAACCTGATTTGAAAGATTACCTCTACAATTTGTCCTCTGTATATTATTCCATCTTTTACAATTAATTGTAACTGCCATCTAGCTAATCTAGGTACAGCATCTAACTGTTCAGTCTTTAAAATTATTTTGGCCTGTTTTAATGAAATGTATTTTCCTAAATGTAACCATATGCATTTTAGCAACAAATTTCCAAGAGATTGAAAAGTATTTTGCATTCAAAAGTATATCACATTTCTTCTTCTCCACCACAATTTAGATAAGAAAATCTATCATGTGAAAGCCTCTGAATAATATAACCCAAGGAAATCTTATCTGGACAGTGTTTGCACTTCTCCCACAACAATTCCCATGATAGCACTTCACAATATTTTTTACTGCCTTTTCATACTACTTTCTCCATCCCATAACAAGTTCATCCCATGCCTACTTCCAGCACCAAACCGTTTTTATGATACTAGTCATGCCATTCTTTTCCTCTCAGCCTTCATCTTTACTTTACTATTAATTCATATATCACAAACCATTCCTCCACTAAAGAACTTCTAGAGTCAAACCCCCAGCTGCTAACATGAGTTGTACCTTATAAGAAAATAGAAGATAGACAAAACGCTATCATATTAAGTCTCTCCTTCTCAATCTCACTATATAATGTTCCCCCAAGGCCTAAGTCTCTATCCCCGGACAACTGAAAAGGAAATGGCTGACAAAACATTCATCAGTCTTCTAAATGAACTGAGGCAATCTTTCCTAAATATCTGTATTTGTTCATTAACAGACTTTTTATTAAATGTATTTTGCTTCAAAAATCAAAGTCTGAATGCCTTCCAGAAGCTGTCTCTGCTCTTTTGTGAAAATAATGCGTTTTTCCATTTCTTTATAACATTTTCTTTTATGCTAAAAATTAATCCATACTATATCTATGTAGTCCTCTGAGAACTCTGTTTTTTCCTATCTCACTTCTCTATCTACACCCCTCACATTTTTCTTCAGTTGAATATGATTCAATGTTTAATAGTTGTCACTAATTTAATTCTAAATCATTATTTTATCCTTATTATATTAAAAATAAATCAACAGCATAAATTAAAATAACATAGAGCATCATATTACTTCTTAATTTATTAACTAATTCTGCCAAAGCCATCCTTCTGTATAGAATATCATTGTATTCATTACTGAACCAAATAGATGGCACAGGAGACATACCCATCTCACCCCATTGTGTGTTTATATATGCTTCCCTAGTCCTCTGTTTTCTAGTAATAGATTCCATGTTGAAATGAGTGGCTCAAAACCATATCCTTTAAGAATCCAGAATTTTATCAAAGGTATTGTTAACATTAAAACTTAACAAACCTGCATATAATCCCTAAGCTATTAATTATACTGCTGCTTGAATTAACGCTAGTACTTTACCTGCATTACTAATTTAATTCCAAATCATTATTTTATCCTTATTATATTAAAAATAAATGAACAGCATAAATTAAAATAACATAGAGCATCATATTACTTCTTAATTTATTAACTAAATCTGCCAAAGCCATCATTCTGTATAGAATATCATTGTATTCATTACTGAACCAAATAGAAGATGGCACAGGAGACATACCCATCTCACCCCATTGTGTGTTTATATATGCTTCCCTAGTCCTCTGTTTTCTAGTAATAGATTCCATGTTGAAATGAGTGGCTCAAAACCATATCCTTTAAGAATCCAGAATTTTATCAAAGGTATTGTTAACATTAAAACTTAACAAACTTGCATATAATCCCTAAGCTATTAATTCTACTACTGCTTGAATTAACGCTAGTACTTTACCTGCATTCTTTCCTTTTCCATATACTTTAAGTTCTACTATTGTTGAAATAACTGAACTAGTTGTAATTGCAATATACTGGATGCAAAGTGCTATCTGAAATTAACACGGTTAAAGTTCTCTCACTAAAAATACTATTATATTTTTTCTTCCAAATAAACTTTGATTTGGAAGATTATTGCCCTTGAAATTTTTCCTCAGTATGTCATTCCATAAGCCACTTGGTAACACTTTTACAGCTAATTCTACCTGCTAGTCTTCTGATCTCTTACAGAATTGATTTGTCACCCTGACTAGTCTTGGTGTTTTATCTAATTGCACTTTCTTTAATACTCTTTGACTATTTCTAATGAAATGTCTCTGTCTAGTACAAATGCTATCTCTGATGGTCTTGTTTTTACCCAGCAGCTCTTATTCTCTATAATCCTTAATCCATTCAAAAACTCTAAACTACCCATAATATCATCTTCCGCTTAAACCCACTTAGCTTAATCCATTCAAAGAGTTTGAACTCACAGGCTTCTTCTTCCAATGAAATCAAACATCATACATCATGTGACTTCAGCTTTCCATTTCTTCATCCCACTCTCATCTTTTCACCTCTTTGTTTTTTTACAAGACGTCCTTATACATTTTACCATTTTACATTTTCCTCCTCTTATCTCCTATAACACTTGCTGTCTCTAATTTACAGTTTCTCTTCCTTTCTCCCTCTCAGTTTTGCTTTTCCTTCTTTATTATAGTTTTCTTACCTTTCTTACTTCACTTCCTGTTTTTCTATTGTCATCCTAAAAACATGTATCTTAGCAGTTGTTCAGTAGTTTATATATTGTCATAAATATTGTTGCCTTATATTTTATACACTTCATTTTTTCTTGTAAGTTAGTATATAACTTTAGCTCCATCATTTCAGCGTTGTAACATATTATCACAGAAATACATCATATTGCATTCCTATTTTAAAATTGTGTTATGGAACATTGTATAATGTGTTTCTTTCTTTTATACTTTGTACTGTTTTCTTTCATAAATCTATATTGTTTTATGACTTTCAACAAATGTAATTGTTAATTTTAAATTGTATTTTTGTACTGGAGCTTTTCTCCCTGATCCTACCAGAAAAAGCATAGTTTTAGGCCCAGTTGGACTAACCTGGTAAACAAATGGCAATAAAGAAAGAAAGAAATAACAAAATGATGTACTTTCCTGCTTTTTCAATGAATAAACATATAGTCTATTATTTACTTTTGAACTGTCTATTAACTCGTGACTTTGAGAGTCTTGTGTGTTAAACGTAAAAAAAATATTTTTGTGGGAAGTATTACGGTTTCATTCTCTACAGAACCCACCATTTTGAGTAATTTTGCTGCCTATGTCGTGATGTCAGTTACATTGTTTGGAGACAGGGCACATTGAAATATTTTATCTCTTTCCTGCTTCTCTGATAAGAAACACAATATTGTCAGTTGTTGGCAGAAGCAACTCCATAACCTTTCCTGTTCCCACCACAAATGTGGGGGTTCAGTGCTCATGTCTAACTCCCTGGCCTCAAGTTCAACAATCTCCCTCCATAAAAAAGTCTCCAGGCATTGGCTCAGGTTGGATTCAAGCATCATTTCTTTCAAAACTTCCACAAATAATTAAAAACCTTCTAAGACAGGGTCACCTATCTACCTTTCAGTGTTCATAGTCTTCTTCTGATATGTGAACTCCTTGACTACTGTCATTCAAGCTGAAGGGTCTCCATCAGGTGTAGGGAAATTTTCCTGGTGTCCTGACTAAGTTCCCTAAGTCATATGAGTTTCACCCATGGTTTCCCCTGAAATCAGGTAATGTCTAGTTGGACTAATAAGGTCAACAGAAATAAATACATAAATATAATATTATATATAATGTAATATGATATAATATTACAATGCTCTATACGACAGAAAATATAATACTTGATGCAAGTTTTTAATTAATTTAGTGTAATAGCTTTTGCATGAAAATGCTTCTTTTCACTGATCTGAAATGACTAACCCTGGTGTATGCTGCTGCTTTGTGGAGTCCAAAAAATTGTCTACCAAGACTAAATTATAATTAGCATTTGACTAAAATGGCCAGAGGATTTACTAATTTAATTTATAAGGAATATGGATAGGCTAAGAATTCTCTGTACGCATTCCCTGTATCAGTTCATAAAAGCAATATTTAAGATTTGTCCCTGATTTTAAACCTCTGCCCTCCCATATTCTTTTGGGCTTTCTTTCAGATTATTTTCCCTTAGAGGCTGAAATGTATGCACATGCCTTTTCTGCTAAAAGGAAAAAGAAGGTAGGAGAGAGAGAGAGCCCTACTATAAACATTCTATACTTGGACTGGCACTGCACCTTAGGTATAACATTTGTAAGTTTAATTACTTCTTTAATCAGGGATATGCTGTTCTGATTACTGTTTGGTTAATGTTTTCATGTTGTCCAAGAGATCCATGAAAACAGGATAGCCTATTTAGTGAGGTGAGACAGGCTCTACAGGTGGTATAGCATTGCTGCCAGCTGGACTATTTCAATTATGTGAATCCCACATAAGTAACATGCTACATTTACTTGTGTTGTTTTTTCTTGTTTTTGTTTGTGTGTCTTTTTTTTTTACTTTTTGCTTTCCTGTTTTGTTTTGCTTCATTTATTTTATTTTTCGATTAGCTGTGATGCAGGCTTTCTTGTGGCAGTAGTCACCGTGAACTGCACTGGCCACCAAGCCTAACATTAGCTTACCAGCAGTCCCTCTGCAGGATGATAAAAATTCATCCTAAGCAAAGAGACCTGAAAGGGTTTCCTGGTGGCGAATGTAACCAGTTTTTAAGATGGAGGCAAAGGATCCTTGTGAGAGTGGTATGGAGTATCTATTTTGTGTCATCTCATAGGAAATGTAATGGTGATGAGAACTGAGGTGCACCAGCAGATGGGTGTGCACCTTATTACAATAGAGAATCTCCTTTTCTAGCTGATTGAGTCACATGTGTGGGCGGCCTATCACTGGAGTGATCCCCGAAGTGAATTTTCTATTTCCCATCCACTCATCAAGATTTCTCTTGAAGAAGGCCAGTGAGGTGTTCTGCTTGACATGTTTGGGAAGTCTATTCCATAGCATAGGCAGTCTCTGGGTTATCACTTGTCCCTCCAGCATGTTCTGTTGATTGTGGTAATGAGGTTGAGGTCTCTAAAACATATGGTGCGGAGGGATTGGGATTTTTTTAGATGTAGCATATCTAACAGAGTTGGGTCAGACATTTGTAAGTCAAGGAGAGATTGCCTCTAAATAGGTGATATGAGACAGAGAATTGTTGGAGTTTTTTGAGTCTGTCCATATAGGATAAGTGTTTAAGGCCTAGAATCCTCTTTGTGAAGTTCTTTTGTGGCCTCTCCAGTTGTTGCAGGTGTCTAGTGAGGTACATTCCAAATGGGACATTGTGCTCGATGATTGGCCTAATGAGGGAAGAGGAGATGGAGACAATGATCTCTTTCTTCCTGGATGCAAAACCCTTAGTCATGAGATATGCCACATACAAAGACTTTCTGACCACAGTGGCAATGCGGTGGTCAAAAGAGAGGTTTCTGTCAACCTGTGTTCCCAGATCTCTTATAATGCCTTCTGTGTTCAGTGGACTACCATCGATGTGGTAATTCAAGGGAACTATTTTATTCCCAAGGGGGATGACAACATATTTTTTGGCATTGAGCTTAAGGCCATGGTTCTCACACTAGGCGTTGGTCTCAGAGAGGCCTTTCTGTAGGATGTCAACATCACTTGGGGAGTTATTAATAGGTCCCAACTTGCAATCATCTGCTAACTTTGCCAGCCAGCATCCCTTCATGTCAGCTTGGACTTCAAAGACATAGATACCAAACAGAAGAGGACCCAGGACCGAACCCTGTGGCACTCCACTCGTGACTGGTTGGGAGTCTGGCTTGGAGTCAGTTACTTTCACACTGTGGGTTCTATCTCTGAGCCAGTTTGCAACCCACTTAATGATATAGGGTTTGATGCCCAGGTTAGTAAGTTTTTCTATGATTCCTGAGTGGGGAATGGTATCCAAGGCCTTGGCCTGATCAAGGTAGGCTGTATGAACCACCTTGCCTTCATCCACAGCTCTGGTGACTGACATAGAGAAGTCAACCAAGTTGAGCAGGCATGATCTACCCTTCACAAAACCAAACTGTATAGGATCCAGAGTTTGGACATTCCCTATGTCCTTGTTTATTAGGTCCATGATGATGTGTTCCATAGCCTTGCATTTCAGACTCATCAGAGTAATGAGGTGATAGTTCCCAGGGTCTGTAGTCACTACTCCTTTGTGGAGAGGGATGACTGTAGCAGTGTGCCATTTGGTAGGGACAAAGCCTGAGGTGAGGCTGTGATTGAACAGGGCACACAGGTGAGGTGCCAGTACACTCTCTAGTTCATGTAGAACACAGCCAGGGATATTGTCAGGTCCCATAGAAGCTGTATTCTTTTCCTTGGACAGTGCTGTTTTAACCTGTACAGCAGTAATACTGGGTACCTGGCAATCTCCTGGTATTGTGATTGGTATTTGGGGGGGGGGGTAAAGTTGGCACTGAATCTGTTGGCCAGTATATTTGCAATATCTGTTGGCTCGGTATAAGAGGTACCATTGTGCAGTAGCTCAGAGCAAATCTGGGTATTGCCGTGGAGATTCTTTACATAACTATAGAAGTCCTTGTGGTTGTCTTTACTATCTGCTGCAAGTTTGTTTTCATAGATAGCTTTAGAGGATTTGATGAGAGATTTCAACCTTTTGTTGAGGCTGAAAAGGGAGTTTTTCCAGTTTTGGGATTTCACCTTATTTGCATCAGTTTCCTCCTTCTGTTGTAGAGTTTGTTTATGGCAGGGGACCACCAGATTAGCTTCCTTTTTTTTGAAGAGTTCGTTTTGGTTCATAGGTTCATAGGTTGGTACTAGGTTATCAGCCCTAGGGCCTATATAAGCCTAGCCATAACAATTCCCTGGCTATTTCTTCCCACAGTATTTAGTTCCCTGGACCCCTGTCTAGCAGGGGGACTGACGTGATCCCGGGGGTGAATTACCTATCTCCTATCCAATCATCAAGGTTCCTTTTGAAGAGGGCCAAAGAGGTGCTCTGCTTGACATGTATGGGCAGTCTATTCCAGAGTCTGGGGAGTCTCTGGGTCAGGAACCTAACCCTCCAGCATGATTTGTTCATTGTGATGACAAGGTTTAGATCCCTGGAGCGTGTATCTCTGAGGGAATTGGGATTTCTTTAAGTGTAGCATGTCCAACAGCTCCGGGATTGAAATGGCCTTGTATGTTAAGCAGAGATCACCTCTGAGTAGACGATATGCGACAAAGTATAGGTGGAGTATTTTTAAACAGTCAGCATAGGGCATCTGCTTTAGGCCTGTAATTCTTTTAGTGAGGTACTTCTGCGGTCTTTCCAGTTGTTGCAGATGTCTTAAGAGGTCCAACCAAATGGGGTGTTGTATTCTATAATGGGTCTAATGAGGAATGAGTACAGTGGGACAATGACCTCCTTTTTTCTGGATGAAAAGCCCTTAGTGATGAGGTGTGCCAATTAGAAGGATTTCCTGACTGTTGTGGCAATGTGGTTATTGAAGGTTCTATGGGGTATGGCAAGATCCATGCATCTGTGTACATGTTCATACAGTGTATTGGTGTATGATTTGGCAGTCATGCAACTATTGTCCATTTGCATGAGTGCCGTGAAGTTAGCCACCTCTGTTTTTAGGAGCCCAAAGTTAGCTTTGGAGAAGTTTGCCATGGTGGTTATCTTTGTGGGGGGATGGGTGGGATGTTGATTTGTAAGGTGATTAGTTTGTGGTCGGATCTATCCAGGGAGGAGTTGACCACTGGTGTAGAGCAACAGTCATCCATGTTAGTAATGACTAGGTCAGGGATGTTGATACCTCTAGTGGGGGTAAGAACGAGCTGGTCCAGGGCATCAGAATTAATGAATTCCAGGAAGTGTTGGGTAGGTGTATTGGTACATGAGTTGTTTTCCCAGTTAATGGAGGGGTAGTTGAAGTTGCCCAGTATGAGAGTGTTAGGTTGGACTCTAATATTCTCCAGGGTGCTTAGGAATGTGGAGTGTGAGTCTTGGGACATGGTTGGGGACGTATAGCAGGCTGTGACCTGAATCGCTGTCTTACGCATTGTTAGCAGCACCTGAAGTATCTCAGATGCGTTATGTTGAACTACCAGTCTGGAGGTGTGCGCATCATTTATGAATATGGAAACACCACTGCCTATGGAGGTTCGGTCCAAGTTCTGTGGCTGAAAGGTGTGTAAAACGTTATAGCCTTGTAGTGCAGGGGTGTTTTCTGCTCCTTTGAACCAGGTCTCAGTTACAGCACAAATATTGATGCTCTCCATTTTAGAGAGTGCTTCAAGTGAGTGCATTTTGAGATTTAGACTTCTAACGTTGAGCAGCATGACCCTCAGATTGCATTTGTTTGTAGCTGTTATGGTGGTAATTTGGTCTTTGGAATACCAGGGGTGGCAAGAACCTTGGCCATTATCAGGAATCCCAGGGGTGACAGATGCAGGCCTTCTCTGGCATAGCATCGAGGTCTGTCAGTCATGTCATCTCAGGCAGACAGATACTGGATCCATTTAGAATTACACCAGAAACTTAGCCAATTGTTGAAATCAATCATTTTCTGCTTGTACTGTGATATCATTCTGGGTGATGGTAGGATGCTGCTCAGGGCTAGGGTCATACCTGCCAGGGCTACATAATCTGAGAGCTTGTCCATGTCTCTTTTCATGTAATCCAGGGAGGTACGTCTCAGGTCATTCATGCCCACATGTACAATGACAGAGTCATATCTGTACCTGCTGTTGAGGCATCTGAGTGCGTGCATTTTGTGGTGGATCCTGGTGCCTGACAGGCTGTTATTTTCTCCTTATTCAACCTAGTGAGTGGGGCATCAGTGTGCCTCACTATCGAGTCACCTATGACTAGTATGTTGGGCATGGTGTTTTGCCTTATGGGCTTTGGTTGAGTGGCACACTGTTAAGGAGAGTTATGTGTCTCATGATTAGTGTTGTGTTGTGATGGTCGAGTGCTTTTCTGCCTTGGAGGTCTCTGCTGTTTGGATAGATTTTTATTGAGAGCCTCTGTGAAGATGGGTGTGTGGTTTGTGTTTTTATGTGAAGGCAGTGTTGGAGTATGTTCTGGAGGGCTATGTGTTCCATGTGGTATGGTGCAAGTGTTGACCTTCTCCTCTTGACCAGCTATTCCAGTCTTGGCTGGAGAGTGTGTGGCTTCCATTTGGATATATAAGTGCATCTCCCACAAGTCTGAGTGTTGGGAGGTAAGAGGAGAGGGTTTTCAGTTGCTACATTGCCTCAGTATGCCCAAGTTCACCAGCTTAATAGGAGAAAGCACAGGGAACTGACCTTTAGACATGCCTGGAGGGGTAGGCATTAATAATAAGTACTGGAGATGCTTCCTTGTAGAATGTTTTGTGCTGGTAGCACTTTTGTGTGCTACAATAATTTCTACAAGAAGTCTGGTAAAGTGCTAGACTAATAAGCTAGTAAAAGTGCAGGAGATGAGGGAACTAGCAGATCTAAGGGAAAAATTGAAGAGCAGACTTTGAGACTGCTCAGAAGCTTACAAAGCTTACAAACAGTCCTGGATACAGCAAATCTGTACCTGGACTGGACTAGTTACAGGAAAGGTGGGAAACAAGCACAAACACTGGGTTTTACACCTGTAAGTTGAAAGAGATGGAAGAATTGCCCAGACAGTCAATAAACTACCATTTCTGGGTCAGAAACTACTCCTCTTGTGGTAGATAGGCTACATAGTGTTTACCACTGTCACTGATAAGCTAGAAGGCTTCCCTCTAACACAAAAAGGCTTGGAGGACTCAGAAGCTTACACTTTCTGGGTCAGGAACCACTCCTCTTATGGTAGATAGGCTACCTAGTGCTTACCACTCCCACTGATAAGCTAGAAGGCTTCCTTCCACACAGAAAGACTTAGGAGGTTCAAAAGCTTACCAACAGTCCTGGATACAGCAAATCTGTATCTGGGCTAGACTAGTTAGAGGAAAGGTGGGAAACAAGCACAAATGTGGGCTTTTAAACCAGAAAGTTTAAAGGGATGAAAAAACTACTCAAACAGCCAGTAAACTACAAATTCTGAGACAGAAACCACTCCTCTTGTAGTAGATAGGCTACCTAGTGCTTACCATTCCCACTGATAGGTTAGAAGGCTTTCCACCAACACAGAAAGGCTTGGGGGGCTCAGAAGTTTAGCAACAGTCTTGGATACAGCAAATTGGTATGACTAGGCTAGTTGCAGGAAAGGTGGGAAATGAGTGCAAATGCAGGCTTTTAAACCAGAAAGTTGAAAGATATGGAAAAACTGCCCAAATGGCCAATACACAGCAATTTCTGGGCCAGAAACCACTCCTCTTGTGGTAGATAGGCTACTTAGTGCTTACCACTCCCACTGATAAACTAGAAGGCTTCCCTCCAACCCAGAAAGGCTTGGGGGCTCAGATGCTTACCAACAGTCCTGGATACAGCAAATCTATATCTGGACTAGACTAGTTACAGAAAAGGCAGGAAACAAGCTTAGAATTGTATTTTTTTTTCAGAAAGCAGCTAAAACTGCACTAAAGCAATTCAAGTGCAGTGCAAGCTAGCACTAATGACACCAAAGGAGCATGGGTATTTGCTAATGCCAGTGACAAGTGGGTTGAGATACAGCCTACTCTGATATATGTCAGTTGTCTGTCATAAAACCAAGCAACCCTGCATCAATAAACTAATGGCCAATCCAGTTACCCAACTTGGGTTACCTAGGATAGATCTGTTGAGCGAAAGCTGAGCATAAAATCAGTCAACCTGCCAAGAATTGCCACATGCAGTGTAAGTTCACTGACAGGATGAAACCTGGACGTTAATGACATGATGGTAAGTTGGTCGGCCAACCTATGTATCCAAGAGATAAGATGGAAGCAAAGCCACTTGGCTTGGGATCCAGAGTTTACTACTCAGGAAGAGGGCAGGCTAGAAATGGTGTCAGAATTGTGGTGAGGGAGAGGTTTCAGAAGGCAGTGAGGGATATTATCAGTATTAGTGACAGACTCATGCTGATCAGACTTCAGTGTAAGGATAGGCAATATTCATAATTGGCATATTCCCCACAACAGGGTTGTGATAGCAAAGAAAAGAGTGAATTGAGACAGGAGTTGCAGAACCTTATATAAAGGAGCACAGCATGAATTGGGATTGATAATGGGTGATTTGAATAAGCATATTGGGACAGACAGAACAGGATATGAGGACTGCCTTGGTCAACATGGGTGAGACAACAGGAATTTCTAGACTTTTGTCTGGTAAATGGCTTGCTAGTAGTCAAGTCAAAAAAGCACATATAAGAGTGACCCACATGCAAGTCAGGTAGACTTCCTCCTGGTAAGAAAAGGTACTGTATTAGAATCAATGATTTCAAAGTCATCCCCAGTGAAATAGCTGTCCCACTGCATTAACCACTGGTTGCCACAATCAGTTGCAAGAAGTGGTCAAAGAAGGCTCTAAAGTCAACAGAGACCAGGCTGAAGACCCAGTACTTGACTGGAGAGAAAGTACAACAGTTCAAGGAATTACTCAGGGTTCAAGCACCTCAGGAAGAAGCGAAAACAGGTGGAAATGAAGAAGAATGGTAACACCTCAAAACAGCATGTGTGTGGACTACAGAACAGATATGTGGCTGAGCCTTGCATGGAAATAATGTACATAAGGAAATGGTAGAATGTAGAAGTACAGGAAATAACCAAAAGAAAGAAAGAGTGCAGGAAAATGTGGGAAATAGAAAAGACAGACTAGGCTAGGAAGGGATAACGGTTGGCTAACAAACAGGCTAAAACAGTAGTTGAAAAGAACAAGGCAGCAGTATCACTCTACCAGTTTCTGGAAAGTGACTCCATAGATGGCACAAAGAAACTATATCAGACTGCAAGACAAAGATAGAAAGATAAAATAGATAATCAGACAGCCTTCATAAGGGATGCCACCGACATCCTGTTCGCCAGTCCACAGGACATCAAAGGCATTAAGAAGGAATATTTCCACCAGCTTCTGAATAAAGAAAAGCTCACATAATCTGTACTGTGCCAGACACAGCCAATGATGAAAGAATTGGAAGAGGCCACCATAGAAAAAGTAAGAACAGCTCTAAGGAAAATTAAGTCAGGGAAAGCAGCAGGCTCAGATGAGGTCACAGCAGATATAAATAATGATGATGGGTGAGATAGGGGGAAAAATGGGTCCCATGGAAACTATTAGCAGTGTAGAGTGAAATGTGTATCCCAAATGACTGCAGAATAAGTGTACTAGTGCCGTTGTTCAAAAACAAAGAGGGCATTCACAACTGTGGGCAATACAGAAGTATCACACTCCTGTCACACTGCATGAAAGTTCCAGAGAGGATGGCTGATAGACAAATATGCAGAGTAGTAGAAAGTAAGATGGGAAATAAGCAGTCTGGATTCAGATCATGGTGCAACACAACTGACCTGAAGTGTGCCATGACACAGATATTTGAGAAGAAGATAGAGATGATAAAAGAGTCCAGCTGGGCATTCCTAGCCTTGGAGAAAGCATATTACAAGATCTCAAGAAAGCCAATTCGGGCAATCCTGCAGTAGTTTGAAGTCCCAGAAACATTGGTAGAATGAATGCAAGTACCCAAGGACTCAAGTAGGAACAGTGTTCAGTCTGACAGAGGGTACACAGTGGGAGTGGGTATGCATTGGGGTTCAGCTCTGAGCCCACTGCTGTTCATAATGGTGATGGACTACATTACCAAACAAATTGGAAAGGACAGATCACGAAAGTTACTGCATGCAGACGATGAGGCATTACAGGCAGACACTGAGCAAGAACTTCTGCAAAGGATATGGAGATGTAATGCAAAACTGAGGGCACATGGGATGAAACTGAGTACAGATAAGACAGTTGTAATGGTAACAAATGAAGGAAAGAAGATGAAGCTGAGAACTAAGACAGAAGGAAAGATAATAGAACAGGGTAAGAGCTTCAAGTAGCTGGGAGAGGTGGTTGAGGATAAGGAAAGTCTGAATGAAGAGGTCAAAGCTAGAATCAGAGGGGCTACAGTCAAATGGCATAGAGTCTCAGGTGAACTGTATGATGAAAATGCCAAAGAAGCTGAAAGGTAAGGTGTAAAATACAGTGATGTGACCAGTACTAAAGTGCAGAAATCTGGGCAGTAAAGGAAGAGCAGTTGAAGAAGCTGAAGGTGATGAAGATTAAGTGCCTGAGATGGGTAGTAGGATGCACACTGTGGGACAGATGAAGAAATGAGGATATAATAGCAGAAGCCAAAGTAGCTCCAATTGCAGAAAAGTTCCAAGAGAACAGATTACATTGGTTTGGGCACATGTGCAGAAAAGCAGAAGACAATTTGGTGAAGAAGATTTGGGACAGGTAGGAGGAAGGGAAGAGTAAATTAGGTTGTCTAGCGAAGAGGTGGATGGATTGTGTGAGAGAAGATCTACCACAGTCAGACATGAGCATTGAAGAAGGCAGGAGTGCATCACTGAATTGAGAGAGATGGCGACGGTTGCCCTGACATCCTGACACCATGTAGAAAATGAAAAAGGGTGTAGATGATAAATAAGATGATGATTTACTAGTGAATGGTGGCATGCATTTTTTTTTCTCTGTGAATAACTTGATAGCCATGCTCATCTCTTCAAATAAGGAACTGATAAACATTGTTCCAAACAATTCATTCATTGGTTGCTATTTTTTGTTTGTTTTTAGGTGGTTGGCAGGAAACTGGAACTCTACTATACTATACTCAAGCATTGCTATCTCTGATTTTTTATTTCTCTGAAAGATCATCTTCAGAATAGATTGTTAGGTAAGAAAGGAAATAAAAAATAATATAATTAAAAAATAAAATAAAAATAAAATAATAATAATAATACAAATAAAAAAGAATCATGTAGTACTTAGCATTCCAGCATTCTGTATTTTAAAAATGATAGTTTTCAAATGTCCCCCTTCCTAGCAATGACAAATAGTGAGACAATTTTATTGGAAATACAATTTCATTATTTTTCATCTTCAGGAGATTAAGAATCCAATGACTGTGAACTTTTAAAAATAATAATTTACATCCTGCATGTTGGTTGCTTCCAGAGTGCTTGTAGTGAGGATAAAATGAAGTTTAAAACTTTAACAAATAATGTGGCTCAAAACCCATTTTTGCTGAGGAGTTAGCAGTCCTTTTAATGCATTTTGCTTAAAAAAAATCAATGCACATGGTTGTGGTTCCCAGAACTGCTGTTCATTCAACTATTGGTAGGGCTATGCAGCTCTTTGAGTAAATTGTTCAGAATGGTTTATACTGCAGCCTGTATCTAGAAAGATAATGTTCCTAGAACACTTTATATGGTGTACCATCTATTTTAGAATATTTGCATTGAAAACATCTTCAAATGTTTTTAATGCTTGCACCTTTCCAGGAAAGCAAAGCCAGAGAACTGTGTCCATAGAAGTGCATAAGTGATTTCTATATTTTATCAGCTCTAGCATGCAGCTGGCAATAATTATGTATTCTGTTATCCTGTTAAATAACAATAGTTCAGCCTATCAAAGAGAGAGTGTATTTCTGACTTATACCTTTTGTAACATTTATTAATATTTTCCATCCATAAGGTAAAAATAATAATAACTCTAGGTGAAATAGTCACTGTGGGACATACTGTCAAAACAATCTGCTCCACCCCAAATGTATCCATGCCAAATTTAACTTAAAAATAAAACTGTACAGGTTCTCAGTCAGAATGCTGCTGCTGAAGCTGCATAAAATAAATAGAACAACTTGTGCACGTGTATATGTCAAGTGATCACATTAATTGCAGAAATAATAAAAAAAAAATAATGTGTCTGTGTGTCTGTGCGCACGCAAAGTGATCAGACGAATTACAGAATTAATAAATATATATATATATATATATATATATATATATATATATATATATATATATATATATTGTGTGTGTGTGTGTGTGTGTGAGTATGTGGTCATCATATGAATTACAAAAATAATAAACAATTATAATGTGTGTATGTTTGTGTTCCCAAGGATTACAGAAAATAAAATAAACAGTTAAAAACATTTAAAGTTTCATAGGTATTTACTAGGCTAATGACCATAAGTGCCTTTTTAAACCTAGAAATGCATCCCAAATATCTGACAAGTTCTGATACCCTTGGGAAGTGTAAGCGGGGGCTTGGGACAGGAAACACTTACAAGCAGGGGCCTGGAAGATGAACCATTTACAGGCTGCCTGTGTCCATTAGAGACATAGGTGCGAAACCAGGGATGAATTTTGGGTTCCATTAGAAATCGTGAACATTCAAAAGTTCAAGCCTCATATGGTCAACACCATATGAGTGAACTTTTGAAAGCTTGCAAGATTCAACGGAGATCACTGTATTGAATATTTCCCTTTACTTCAATGTAGTGCGATCTTGGAGTTGGTATATTTAAGTAGCAGGGGGTGTGGGGGGTGCAGGGGGGTTTGCCCCCCTGCCCGGAGCGTTCAGGTAAGTTTTTTTTTAATTTTTTATTATTTGTTCGACGTTTAAAAACTTCACTGATATGGTGTCAATCATATGAGAGTCGAAGTTTTAAACCTTTGAGCATATAATATAGACCCATGAATTTGCTGTTCCCCATCCAATTGTCCAAGTAATACTTGAATTGGGTTAGGGAGGAACTCTGCTTTCCATGGATGGAGAGTCTGTTCCAGAGAAGGGGTAGTATATACCTATCTCTCCAGGAGGTCCTATTTAAATCACAGGCAAGCTTTAAAGTATTTAGAATGGGAAATTCTGATGATGTTTGTTTTGTGAATATGCAGAAGGTCCATCAGAGTAGGCATAGATCTCTCCTCAACAGCCTGTAAGAGACAGAATACAGGGATAGGGCCTTGAGACAGTCTGCACAGGACATGTTACTTAAGCTCTGTATTCATTTAGTGAGGCTGTTCCAGTTGTTGGATATGTCTGGTTAGGTACATACCAAGGGGGGCTTTGCACTTAATGATAGATCTGATGAATGCCAAATACAGTAGAACTATGACTTCTTTGGATCAAGGTACCATACCTTTGTTTATAAGTTGCACAACATAGAATGATTTCCTCACTAATTTAGACACGTGATGGTCAAAGGCTAGATTGCTATCTGTGCATGTCCCTAAGTCCCTGACTACTGAGTCAGCTTTTAGGGGCGTGTTGTCAATATGATAGTTATTGGGGTAGATGACTTCCTGAAGGATACTATTATGTATTTCTTGAAATTTGTTTTTAGTCCATGTCTCTGTTTCTTTGTGTCAGTCATTCCTTGAAAACATTTGTTTCGGGGGGGAGGGGGGGGCAGCCAGAGGCCACTGACATTGGCCTTGAGTTCAAAGAAGTAAATGCCAAAAAGGAGTGGTTCTGGAACAGATCCCTGACAGACTCCACTTGTGACCGGCCTCTTTGTAGAGGTGTACTCCCCAATTCTAACTTTCTGGGCCCTGTCTTTGAGCAGCTGGCTATCCACCGGGTTATGTAAGGGTTTGTACCTAACTTCTTGAGTTTACCAACAATGCCTGAGTGGGGTATTGTGCCAAATGCCTTAGCCAGGTCAAGGTAGGCAGTGTGAACCATTTTACCCTCATCCATTACATTGGTGACCTTCTCAAAGAAGTCCACCGGGTTAAAAAGACATGACCTGCCCTTAACAAAACCAAATGGGCTGTATGCAGTGTCTGGAGAATTGCTATGTCATTATACATCATTTCCATGATAATTCTTTCAATGGCTTTGGATATGAGCCTAGTGAGACTTATGGGTCTGTAGTTATCAGGGTCTGTAGATGTCCCACCTTTGTTTTCCATTCATGAGGCATGAAGCCTGTTAGAAAATTACAGTTAAAGAGAAATTCCAGATGGCCTGATAGGTCATATTTCATGCTCCTCAGAAGACATCTTGGGATATTGTCTGGGTCCATTGATGCAGTGTTCTTAGCCTTCAAGAGACCATTAAGGACTTGTCCCTCAGTGATAGCAGGAAGAGTTATATTTGATGGTATTTCCTGATGGAAGTTTGAGGAGCAGAAAGGGGTAAAGTTGGAGGTGAATTTGTTGGCCAGTAAGTTTGCTATATATTCTGGCTCAGTATAGATGACTCCATTAACAATGAGCTGGACATTAGTTAACATACTCCTTCACTACTCCCTGAGTACAAGACCCACAGAGTACTTCAGACTCCACATCCCATTAGACAGTTTGAGGTATATATTTTGCCACAGTCACAATTCCAAATCACAGTGGTGCTATACTGCCAGCTCATTGTCAGTAACATCCATAATGAATGTAGTCATGTATGGAAAGCAGGTCAGATCATGTTAGGAGTGACTGTACCATTACAGCACCAGGGTGATATCACTAATGTTTTGAACTGCTTTTTCTTTTCTTCCATGTAATGTTTCTGGGGTTCATAAGATAGTTACCAAGAAGAAACCACTGAACATTTTAATGAAATGTATCCCAGACTGCTGGGGATGAAGGCACCTGAAAGTTCTTGCAATATCTGGTTTAAAAATAAGAAAAGTTAAATAATAAATAAAATAAAAGTTGATCCTAAATAATATGTTTTCTTACCTGCTGTGTCTTACTATATTTCTGCAATAATGATGTGGAGCAACCAGTTAGTAAAAAAAGTTATAACTGACATTCTCAACATGTTGAATGTAATGCATGGATGTTTTTTTAACTGTTCTTTTCTGCAGAGTTTCTGAATATGTGCACACACTGTTTATGGCCTATTTTTATTTGTTTTGTTTTGAACTCCTGTTACACAGTCTGTGGGAAAAATGAAAACAAAATGAGTCCAGGGTATTATGCACAACCCATAAATCTCTGAACTGATATGGTGCAAAATGCAAAACTATAGGTGCATAGCATTATTTACAGGCTATATGATAGCACATAGCATCGTACTGCAAAAAGGAAAGTATGCTGCATTTTGAGTCTGTTGGAAATCATTGACAGACTCTGCAATTGACACTGTGCCAGAAAATTAAGGGGAAAAATGAAATGGGACTGATCTGAAATGACTAACCCTGGTGTATGTTGCTTTGTGGAGTCCAAAAACTGTTCAATAAGAAATATAAAAGTACATGGATGAATTGCTGTTACTAAAGTATAAAGTATACAACACACACACAAACACACACACACAAAAAGAAAATCACTTGAAGGAAAAGCAAACTCATCTTCAGCTGACATGTGGCTGTACCCTGTACCTTGCATCCTGGGACTGCCCAGCCTGTCTCCTTAGCACTATATAATAGAACATGCAACATTCTAAGAACCACCTGTATCCAAAGGCAAAAATCATGCTAGAAGCAAGCATTGAACAGGCTGAACACATGCTTATAGCGTAATGATGCTGCAGGTGTGTGTGTGTGTGTGTGTGTGTGTGTGTGTGTGTGTGTGTGTGTGTGTGTGTATTTGGTGTGAGTTGTCTTGTTATTCGCAGATGTACACAGCTGTAAAATTTCCTCTACAGACATTTTGGTATCATTGGTACCCTATTTTACTACACCACTTCATTTGCATATCATTATGCTGTAACCCTATTTGGCTACATCACTTCATTTGCATATCATTATGCTGTAACCCTATTTTACTACATCACTTAATTTGCATATCATTATGCTGTAAGTTGCACATATCTTCAGTTGCTCTTGGGCTCATTGCACTACGAATCACTGCTAGTCAGTACAAGACTCCAAGTCATCAATTTCAGAGCATGTGCATCCTGCAGACGATGCAACTAGTCTATGAGTCTCAATTACTACCTTAACGGTCAAACATCTGAGAGCAAGGAAAAGCACCTGGAAAGCAAAACATACAAAGTTCATCATTATCGGTTCAGTTGCATTGGTTTTGATCATGTAGTAGAAGATGAGACAGCATGCTTCAAAAACAGTGTCATTATATCCTACGTCATGTAAACATTAAAAATATTCTACCATATTAAGTCTGGAATTTTAAAGGAAGATTTGCCACAAGACATACATGTAGGATTAACTTGAAATGCCAGATCTCTACGGAAAAGAAGAAAACAAAACTTTGCTGTGGTGAAAGATTACTAAAAAAGGCTATATATTATAATATGTCTGAACAAAGAAATATGTGTAATTACATTATATTCAATCTGACCACTTAGTTCTAAAATAATGCAAGTGAAAGCAGCACCATGTAATGCCCTAGTTTTCAACTGATGCATTTTTTATAAAAGATAGGTAGCTCAGAGCCAATTGATAGTAAACTAATCGATTTCCAGAATGAATGGTCTAATAAAATATTTTGCTGAATTAATAAATAATTACCTTAAACTGAGCACAAATGTAGAGCATACTTACAATTAGTCAACATACACTAGTCCTTTGTAAACCTGCCCTATTATTCCAGAACTTTCAAAGTAAATGCATATTAGTCTGTTGTATAAAAGATGGCATTAGATATTTTTCAGTAATTAGTGCCCCCACACACACACACACATGCGCACACTTACTTCTCAGACTGGGAGAATTGAGGAGAAAATGTGCAGTCTTCTTCCAGGTTGAGTTTACAACTCATAACTGGATTTTGTATATATGTGACCAGATATAAGAAATCTCTGAAGAATGCAAATGGTTTATTGACCATTGGAATGTATGACTCCACAGAGAATGGTTAGGGATACATGTACTGGATGACATAAAGCACAGCAATATCTGCTGCAACACAACTTCTTCTTTCGGCTTTTTACCGGTTGGGGGTCACCACAGCAGATCACCTGTCTGCTCAGGATTGGCAGGGGAGTTTTATGGTGCCAAGGTGCCAGCCCAGCCCCCAACCTTCCACAGAAGACACACACACACACACACACACACACACACACACACACACAGCTAGGGCCAGTTTAGAGTGTTCAATCCACCTACTGCATGTCTTTGGGAGGAAACTGGAGCACCCGGAAGAAACCCACACAACCACAGGGAGAACATGCAGACTCCGCACAGAAGGCACACCAACCAAGAATCCAACCGGAGAACCTCTTGCTGTGAGGCGGCAACGCTAACCGCTGCACCACCATGGCTGCCATCTGCTGGACCACAACTACTATTTAAAAACCCTACAGCCTGGGATGAGAAGACTTCTGGGGTATAATAGAACTGTGTAACATTACTTTAACCTAGCTGTATACATTTTGCGTCAATTAACATCCAAAAGATGATTACCCATTAAAAATGAAACAATTAAACTTCTAAAATCACTAACTCACAGTGCAGGTACAACAGGTATAGTATTAGATGTCTAAGCAACTGAAAACTATTTTAAATTAAATAATTAAACATTACCATGGTATGTTCATATTTAAGTTTCTGGGTTTCAGAGGATTACATTTTAAAATGAATCTTGCATCTATTTTATTCTGTGCTAATAGTGAATCACCTCTTCTTGGTAGCCTATATTTTTCCATTACCACATATTTAAAATCCTCAGATCTATACTTCATAACTTTCTTTATTATCTGCTGTTTCAGGATTTACTGGATTGTTTATTTTCATGTTTCTTTAATGGTCTCGGTCCCCTGTTTTGAATTTTCTTTAAGTTTGTCCTGTGTACTGTACCAGTTGGGTATATTGCAGTTGTACTTAATCCTGTGCGCCACTAAATCTGATTGACAATCATAATGTTCATACAACTTCAATTTCTTTAAATAAATATGTGCTTCATTATACTGTGGAACATATTTGCATACTTTAAATCCTACTTACATATACATCCCTTTTAACAAACACAATTTCATATCTAAACAAATCTTATTAGACCTTACCTATGAGCAGTACTCAAGTATAAGAAAAAGAAGAGAGTTATAGTAAAACATGTTCCACTCTCTTACACATTCTTAACAAACACTATTTTTTTATGATACCACTGAATATCTCACCAAAATGTTGTATACTTAGATGGGCAATACGTTTTGTCAAATTCTTTCTCTTACTCTTTACTCTTTATTATTTCTTAATCCTAAATGACCCAACAAGGGATCAGATGATGAATGACAAGGTTTTACTTGCTCACAGGTTGGGAGGGTATATTGAATTCACTCCCTACAATGTATTTCTGGTACAAATTAAACCAAGGATGGGGTGATGATGGCATTGGTTGTTTACTGGGTATAGGTCAGCATGTTACTAGTGAGGTGATGATGGTATATTCTACTCAATGTCAATTCCAAATCCACCAGTGGTACATCACTCAACTTGTGGAGGTTAGAACATAATGAACAAACAGCCCCTTTCCAAAATGCAGAATTTCCAATACTGCATGTTCCCTCTCTTCTCTGCCTTCCACTCTGCTTAAATAAATTACTTTGCCTCCACAGCAAGGGAATGTCACCCACACATCCAAGGTGAAAATCTGGCCACAACAGAGACAAAATTTATAGGAATAGGGGAGCACAGGGGATCACAGGGACAGTGACATGCTGCAACAGAGCAGAGACCTCTAGTAACTAACATCCCAGCTTTTGGTCATTAAAAAAAAGAAATGAACGTTAACTATGATATGAGCTATGAGTTGCTCTAGTCAAAGATTACTTACATCACAATAACAATATTGCATACTTCTTGCAATTTAAAGCACATTTAGGATATTACATAATTCAATGTGCCAAACCTAGAATTATATTGTTTTAGGTGCTGTGTATGAGACTGTTATTATCCAATATATACGAATATTTAGTGTAACAGGAAAAACTCTCTACAAACAAATTATTAGAAATAGAACCTATATATTCAGAGATAGTATTTGTGTATCATAACACAGTGCATGCATGGGTGGCCGCAGTGATGCAGCGGTTAGCGTTGCTGCCTCACAGCAAGAGATTCTCCAGTTCAATCCTCAGCTGGGGTGCCTTCTGTGCAGAGTCTGTATGTCCTCCCTCTGGTCATGTGGGTTTCCTCTGGGTGCTCCGGTTTTCTCCCAAAGACATGCTGTAGGTGGACTGGACACTCTAAACTGACTTTAGGCGTGAGTGCATGTGTGTGCCTTCTGGTGAAGGTTGGGTTCCGGGCTGGCAACTCAACACCGTAAACCTCCACTGCCAATCATGAGTGGACAGGTGATCCACTGCTGTGACCCCTAACTGGGAAAAGACAAAAGAAGAATACAGTGCCTGCATGTTTGGATAAGTTTTGCAATGCACAGCTATAAAGTTTTAACCAGCTTTTTTAACCACTAGTTTATCATTTCAGTAAGATGCATAGTTAGAACATGATATAAATGTTTCATTGCTGCAGACTTATTTTTGCATCTGAAAATAATAGTATATAACCTCAGACCAATTAATAATCAAATCATCATTTGCTTATCCTTTTTTGCAGTACTTAATATAGTGCCTGAGGTTTCACACAGTGCAAGCATCACAGGATGGAAGGGATACAACTATTTGAAGGGCAGTGAATTGTGTAGTTAAGGCAAGGCATAGAAAATGTCGTGGAAAATGGAAACAAAAATGCAGAGATGCAATTTTATTTATTTATTTATTACTTGTTTGCTTCTTCTTTGAGATAGGCTACTTTTTTTTTGAAAGCATAGCAATGAGCGACTTGGTAATAGCTTTGGGAAAATGGTAAAAAATGGGGAGATATCTGGGGAGTATGCAGAAGCAGATACTTGCCAGTCATGACATAAGAACTAGTAGTGAAACTAGGGTATAAAATTTATGCGGCATGAGTTATACAGACAGAAGTGGGTCACATGACTAAAAAAAGAACTGGAGAAAGAACTAGGGTCAAAATGGACATACTATGGTGGAATGCTGTCCTTATTATGGCCGTGCTTCACATTATTTTACTGATGCAGCCCCTTATATTATTGCTGCTACAAAAAAGTGAAGTATATATATATATATATATATATATATATATATATATATATATATATATATATATTTTGTTTTAGAAATATAGGCTGAGATTCATAGACTTAAGAGCAGTCCACGGTGCTAATTAACACAGGTAGTAGCAAGGTAGTAGCAAGGTGCAAGGCATGGGTGATCCAAAACACAGACAGTGGGACTGCAAAAGGAACAAATAGTACAACATGTAAATGACTGCGTAATGACATGGAAATGAGGAGCCCATGCAAATGATAGACACTGATTATACAAATTATGACATCAAACATGCAAAGTAGTTCAGAAACATATAAAACACACATATTATGCCACTGCACAAACTTTTTCTGACACTGGCATGTTATGGTGTACAGGTGACTGGAGATGCTAGGAGTAACAGCAGTTGTAGCAGATCAGCATGAGTCAGTGGACATTTGCAGGGCCAGTGCCTGTGATGTGGCACTGCATAGCCATCCATTCCTTCAAAGAAGGTAGTATCAGTACCTTACACATCATCACCTCAAAACATACTTCTTACCCTAGACACATTGAAATTCAGAACAAAGGCTTTTGTGAAAATTAGATCCAGCTGGCCAACAATCTGTGCATCTAATAAGCACAGCATTTACATACTCAATAGTATAACTCGTCTCACTACCATGAGGATTATGGGATACCTGCACTCAAAAATACAAAGTTAAAAAAAAAAATATAAAGTGATGCAGCATACAAGCAGAATAATCATATTTTATTCAGATTAATCTTTGACTTTGCCTGCCTTTCTACATCCTACTGATTACTCCATTAATATTTATATAATGCAAGTAACATTAACACCAGATAATTTTTCAAACACTTATTAACATAGGGCCAGATTCAATAAAGCCTACACTAACCCCCGGATTTACTAATCTTTCAATCAGGACTAGCTTAGTCCTGCACAGAAGCAACCATTTAGGAGCAGGATGGCAACGTGCCATGCATATTAATGATGCACGCTTCCCGAGCTCCTAGGCTTACACGGAGCATGTAAGAGTGCAGGGGGCGTGCCTGAGAGCAGAGCTCTCAGAATAATCATGCTCCCACAGTGTAGAACAGCAGAAAGGGGAATGCAATGATTGAGTCCGCTCACAGGTAACCGTATATCCCCACCAACAATCCCCTTTGTGTATAATAGCAACAGAATATAGAAATAAAATGAAGAAACCTTTTTTTTTAAACATCTGATTCCAGCTAACCATAGGTGCACCAGTGTGCCCATCGCTTAGCTACGGTTAAAGCAGTTTAAAAGGCTGAAGAGGATAACAAAGAAGATGTATGCAACTGAAGCAAAAGAGGAATAGTGTAGTGGGCAGAGCATTCACCTTACGAGCAGGCATTCCTGGTTCGAGTCCCACTACAGCTCATCCAATTTTACATGGCAAAGCACGTTATGACCAATATATTTGTTGCATAACCCACTAAATAACATATATTTATGAACTGGAGTACTGCAGCAAATGCACATTTGAGGTGTCAGTGTCATAATGAATAAGGCACTAGTAAGCAGGTCTAAGCAACAATAAGCAATAGTAAGCATATTTAAGCACTAGTAAGTGAGTGTAACCCAGTTTGCGCAGTGGTAAGCAATGCCTACACTGGCTAAGCAATTCTCAAGCTAACTCTCTGTAAGCAGATGTAACGGCAAGTTAACAGTGCTTACCATCATGCAAACCTGCTTACAACTGCTCAAAAGTGCCTTAATCACTCTGTATCCAATGACCCTTGTTCTGCCCATCAACAAAATAAAAGGCCATGCAGGTCTCAAACCCAGGACCATATACACCATAGTCCTACTTGATATCCACCAAGCCATCACAGAAGTACAGAAAAATTAGGTAGTAGCAAACAGGTCCTCACCATAGTATAAGAAACCTGAACCTGTGAAAGGCATCAGTATACAGTCATATGTGCCATAACCCACTACATAACATAAATATGTGAACTGGAGTACAGCAGTAATCCCAGAAGTGAGATGTAATTGTAATAGAGTGTTGATGTCCCCAATAACATACACATTAATCAGGGATACCAGGAATACATATAAGGTGTAATGAATAATAACACAATGCCAAAAGGGCATTATAATGAAAGTCTAATGTAAGCAATGTTAAGCATTGCACAGGCCAGCTTAGGAGGTGTGAGCAATGTGTAGGCCAGCTAACTCATTATGCCCAGTGGTTTAAACCTTTAAACAATGCCAACCTTAGTTAAGCAGGTTAGCCCATAGCCTAGCCTTTTCAAAACCGGCCAATCACGGAAAAGTGTGGGAAATCGGCCCTACTTAAACCTAAGAGGCAGGAATACATCTCATAACTGGTTGTAGCTTCCCCTTGCAGGCACTATGGCAGTAAGAGGAGAAGGAGTGAGCTTCCAGGCACAGCGCTGGTGCATTCAGGAGTCCAAGGTCATGGCAGGACTCCTAGTTAAAGACCGTACACAGAGACTATATATTAAGCAAGGTTACCCACACCATGCACCATGAATTGAATGTGTAGGAATGCCTGTATATGACAGGTGTAATCCCCAGAGGCCGTTTAGTACAACTGAGAGACACATAGTAAACAGGGAAAATGCAGACAACAAAAACCGAATAGCACAAGCAACTGAGATGTGAACTGTTGTTTATTTAGCACACACAGCCATGGTTCAAATCCTGCCAATGGTATTAGTCTGTATACAGAATCATACCCCACAACTGTACAGATATGTCCAGAATGTCTATTAGAGTGGCCCATATCTATTGCCTTTCAACCTGTCCCCCTGGGAAATCAATGGGATGATCCCATACATATAGGCAGCAAACAGGAAATACAACTGATTGACACACATCTATGAAAACAAACCTGGCACACTAGCAACTCCCCAATACCTTATGTGACTAAGAAGCCACATATGTCCCATTTACACCCCAACTTGTTACGCTGTGGTCAGACTGTGCACAGTAACAGAGTGAGATGTATGTGCATAGTAGTAATGTGGAACCTGATACTGTGTGTGGGAACATTCAGGTAGTGCTAATAAACATTCCTCCCACAAGTCTGTCAGATACCAACACTGTGCCCAGAAATACAAAAATGATATGCAGCTGCTCTGAATAATGAGGTATTACACATCACTGTCACCCACACTGTCCTACAACATATAACTCTCTAGGAAATCTGTATAAGAGTGCTGTTATACAAGGTCAGAATGCATAAGCACAGGGGATTAATAAGACAGAAAGCAGATTGGAGATATGCAGCAATATCAATATAGCAGACACAACTGTGATGGACAGTGTTTAAGCTGCAGCAGACACAGCCAAGATCTGAATCCTGGGAGTGGAATTAGAAAGCATACAGATTCATACCCCACAACTGTACACGAGGCCAGAATATCCAGTATATGTACCCATATCTGCTGCCTGTCCCCCTGTTCCCCTGGTAAGTCTGTGGGATGATCCCAGATGTGTCACCAGCAAACAGGGAATACAAGTGATTGTCAACCATCATGAGAACACACCTGTCACTGTAGCAACCCCTGAAACTGTTAGGAAAGTAATATTTCAAGTATGTTCTAGCTACACTCCCATGTTGTCAAGCTGTGACCAGAGTGTGTACAGTAACAGAGTGAGATGTATGTGCATAATACTAATGTGTAATCTGGAACTTTGTGTGCCAACAGTCAGGTAGTGTTAACAAACATTGCTCCTGCAGGTGCGTTTGATACAAACACTATGCTGGGAAATACAGACCAATATAACATGTACTGGTACTGTCTACCCTGGTATTGTAGGGGATTGTGAGTGTTGCAGTTTCTCTGAATAATAAAGTACCAGTGGTCACTGTCACCCACACTGTGCTACATAATATAACTATGTAGGAAAGCATGTATATGTGTGTGTCAGGTCACTAAAGGTGGAAGAGGGCAATATTCTAGATATGTCCAGGCACACCATCATGTGGTGAACACATGGGCAGAGTCTGTGCAGAAAGAGTTGGATAGCTTAGTGCAAAACATTAACCCAGAATCCAAGCATATGTGTACAAACAGTGTTAACAAACATTCACTCCACAGTTATATCAGGTAAGAGGTGTATACTGCAGGTAAAACCGGCTCATGTTTAATGATGACGACAGCCATATCACTGTCCACAATAAGGCAATAGGGTAGTGTAGTAAGACTTGTAAGGTACACATAACAGCACTGAATAGTAAAGTAATGTGGACTACAGGAATATACTACTTGTTAATTGACATCTTTCTCCCCCCCCCCTTATCTCCAACAATAATCAACGTACCCACCCTAACTGGTATGTACTGACTCTGATAATGTCCAGTTGTTTGATAAATATTTTAATGGTTCCCATGCATGTGCCATATTGAAGTATTTCAACATTGTTAGCATGGTGCCATCAACGTCCCTGCATGCTGTTCTTATTACCACTGTGGTCCCATATATGCATGTGTTTTGTTTGCTATGGAACTGTTCCATATCTGGTGTCTGGGTTAATGGTAAAATCTATACATGCTGTTATACCTAACCCTGGAATGTGCTGACTATTACTAACCCATATATGATGAAATCTAAACACTATAGCACGCTTGGGAAGGCCGGTCCCAGCAGACCCACCTGTCTCACCTCAGCTGGCCGTGGCACCTGGCACCAGCATGTCTGGGGCCCAACCCCGGACCTTCAGGTCCATTGGTCCTGCACCACCTTTGGGTGGAACTGCCTCAGAGGATGGGGCTAACCCCCCCCGGGAGTGGGCATGGACAGTCACCTATCACCAGTCGCCAGGTCGGGGTCATGGTGCATAGACCGATCAACGAGCAGTTTAGTGATCTTCTATGCCAGATCGAGGGCCATGTTTCATAATTAGAGAGTCAGTCTGGCTCTGTGGCTCAGCCCTCAGCACAGCCACCTTTGGGGCTGTGAAGGTGCAGTGGTGACTGCCCATGGGTGGGGACCTCAGTCCCACTGTTACCACTAGAGGGCTTGTGGGCTTTCGATATCCCAACACCCCTCCCCATCAAGGTGTTTACACCCTACATGTGTCATATACTGCCCACGTATGTGTCTTGTATGTATTGTCTGTTAACCTACCCAAGCAACCTCCCAAAATACACCTACTACCCCTCTTCAACATCCCACTCTCACCTGAAGAAAAAAAACGGCAATCTGTTCCCACAAAAAACTCTCGCCCCATACTTAGCTGTCCATTTCGCACACATGTCCACTGGACACATGTAATCCAGTCTAATTGGCATCACAACTTATTATTGTTGTCCTCACCCCTCTCCTAGGGGTTAGAGTGTCCAAATCTACCTCCAAATTCAGTGTATATGCACAGCTGTTGCTGTAGAAGTAATGGACAGCTATGGACCTTCCTTACACCCTTCCTGCACATCCCTAGCTATTTTCCCTACTGTCTTTCTCCTCTTTGTGTCCCTTTTTTACCCCTTTCCAATCAGCCCTTTTTTTCTTTTCTTTTAAAGAAATTAACGTGGGGCTAAACAGGAGTAAGCACTTTTAAGCAGCAGTAAGTGGGTCTAAGCCTGTTTGCGCAAGGGTAAGCACTGCCTCACAGATTAAGTAATTTAGAAGCTGAGTATAAGAAACTGTAACTGGAAGTTAGCAGTGCTTACCTCTGTGCAAACCCACACATACCTGCTTAAAAGTGCTTTAAAGTGCCTTAATCACTCTGTATCCAGCAGCCCGTGTTCTGCCCAGTAACAAAATAAACAGCCTCTGCAAGGCTCAAATCCAGGACCCTGCACACCATAGACAAAGTGATTTACCACTAAGCCATGCCAGATATGCATAAATCTGATGTTTTCAGAAACATATCATCCAGCCCAATCGTACAACAGTACAGAGAATGTATACCAACATTTAGATGTGTGCGTGCATGCAAATATATTAATATCTAAACAGATACAACATATCTATATATATATATATATATATATATATATATATATATATATATATATATGTCTACACCTATATGTCTACATATACACAGCAAGTTACATATATGTACGCAGATATATATATCTATCTAGGCATATACGGACATAGTTATATATATGTAAGCAGATATATATATCTATATAGGTATATATGGCCATACATCTGTAGATAGCAATAGCAGATTAACAAAAACATATATGTCCACATGCATCATTAATGGGGTTGAGAGGCCCCAAACAATATACGTCTTGTACGAATAGGCATACCCCCCCACAGCCAAACACGTCCACCCTGCAATACACTACCAAGTGTTGCTGATCCCATAACCAGGGCTTGACACGACATGGGCACAAGATGTGAACAGTACTACATCCCACCTGTATGATGTCAGGCTGGTATTGGTAACATATCATGCAGTACAGTCTGCCTCCCATAGGAAATGTAAAATGTGGAAGCTATCAGCATCCCCAGAATACATATACACAGACACATATATGCAGATACAGATATATATATATATATATATATATATATATATATATAGCTACATATATATAGATATACATGTGACTACACACAGAGATATGTGCAGTAAGATACATATGTAGAAGGTGCACACAATATGGAACAGCCACTATGCCTACACTTAACACCTGAACAACTGGACAATGTATGGGCCACCCATACAAATGACAATCATTGTCTGCAACATATACCCACAGAGAGGTCATAGGAAAAAACACCACACACAGGTTTGCAGAAATGGAAAACCTTTATTTGTGTACTATTACAGTTCTATATGCCATATCATATAGCTGTTCAGACACTGACATCCATATAAACAGAGTAAAGCAACTGTGAACAGTTATACTAATACAGTCGTGTGGAAAGGTTCACAACTCTTGCTGTCCAGGCCAAGCCCTTCAAATTGTACAATAGTAAAGACAGACTGGGCCACAGGATACCTAACAGTGAACAGTAAGTAATGCAGGTGTAGAGTTCAGCAGCCCTATCTACACTCTGTACAAAGCACTAGGTGGTAAATACGTCAGTTGACCAAACGGGATGTAACTGTTACACAACAAGGCATAACTGACACCATCACAAGCACACTAACAAGCAGAACAGTCTGTATGGCAGGGTCAGTAGGCCTGCATTAACCCAATTTATATAAGTAATGTAAATATAGGTGAAGTATACAGTAATGTACGTCCAGATACTTTAGGCAGCTCACCCCTAATACCCTCACATTTTGTAACAGCCTAGGCCATTTATGGTGTATCCCCCTCCGAGTCAATAATACATAGCCATATACCATTACATACACTGGCCTCTGGAGTGCATAAGGGTACATGTGTATTGTGTAGGTGAAGCTGACACATATATGGCCCCAGCTCCAGCGTATGTGTGGGGGATGCAACAGCAGTGGACTGATGGCAGCAATGGCAGTGTGATATACTCATAGCCCATTACAGAACAACCCCTGACAGCATGTCATATGTGCAAAGCTTAGTATGTAGATGGAGGACAGAGGCTGGAATACAGGCCCATATGTGGAAAACTGTTGCCATGCACTAAGCAAGTCATTGGTGTTACAGGATAGTCTGCAACATACCCTTAGTCAGGGAATTGAGGTTAGAAACATAAATGGTTGTAGCCATGTACTGATAGCACTCAACACACACACTGCCAGTGAAATATCTGACACAGGACCTGTGTGGTGGACAGACAAAATATGATAGGCAAACCTCTGGCCACCAAGAGGATTGGCCTACATTTGAGAGTTATGCAGACAGACTGCATTCCAAGGTAAGCTAGTATGTACACACACACCCTGTAACACTAGTACTATACAAAGCATAACACAACTCTACTCACACTCTGTCTGTAGTTCCTGAACCTCCTGCAAATATGTAGCTGACCTGAGTGTGCCAGTTCTCCTGTAAGAGGTATTGCTACCTGCTGTCTGTAACACTGATGCCCACACACAGAAAGGATGTCCATCACACAGGAAAGGTAAAGGGACCACGCCCACATGATGTAGGGATTTATAGTAGGTGGTTGCCATGACAGTGGTAATTGGAAGTACTACACAGCAACCTGCATGCATTTAGCAAGTGTAGGACATTGATTGGTGCAGAGGCCATCACCTGATCAAATGCATCATCTAGTAAAGCCAGGCTGCAATCTACTCAAAGCAGCTCAGTCCATTCACTGGAGGGGGGGGGGGGGAGAAAGCAAAAGCGAAAGCAGAAAAAAAACAAAACAAAAACGAAAGCTCATCAAACTAACAGCTGAAGACGCAGTAATTTATCCAGCTGCCATTCATAAAGACATCATTCCCACAACAGGTATGTGAAGTATATGTACATGTATTAGAATGTAATATCTGATCCATCATAATGGGATAGATGATGTGGAATGAGTTATATGTGCCATCAGATATTGTTGTGATGATGGTCAACTGAACAACTGCTATGGACAATAGTGTCTGTCCCTGTGGGTAGTGGGCCATAGCTGTTAACTGTGCACATAAGCACTGACAGACAATATGTAAGTCATCATAATGTGTGTTGCGTAATGGGAAGTATGTATATTACGTGGCCAATAGCTGGTGGTGGAAGTAATGCCATTATGATGGACATGTGGGAGCCACAGCCTACCACTGGCAGGATACTCAGGTGAATTTGTAATGTAGCATGCCAGAATGCTATAGGTGTGCAATAAGGTTACCTACAATCAGGTCCCACATATACCCCACTAATGTTAGGCCATGTCCATATGTGGCATCTGTCTGTGTTGTAGCAAGGCAGAACAGTGCAGCTGATCAGGAAGGTGTTGTGAGATTGTGGAGCTGATGTCTGAATGTACCCCATATATAGGTATGCATATGTGTAAATATGTCACATATATAATATATAAGGATATATATGTATATCAGCATGTATGTCCAGAACTATACATATACCCATGTGTAGACATATATATGTGCACATATATATGACATCACATATATCTACACATATATAGATATATACCTATATGCACATGTCTACATATATACAAACACACATGCAAACATATATGTATGTAAAGACATGCCCCCTATATCACTACTGCAGTGATGTGTGCTATGTGCGAGGCAGCAGCACACATAGCAATTCAAACAGATATCTACAGCTGGCAGTGTGTGCACCATGGATGGGTATGTGACATGTTAGTCCCTTATTGGCACCACATTGCTCCATCTGTGAAGTATGCAATGGGAAAATGGGGAAGTATGGCAGGTACACATATGGTGGTGGTCAGGAATTGTAGATAAAGATGACAGTCTACAGGGGTGGTATGTGACACGTGGTGGGTAAACACCATGGATGGTGTGTATGGTCTTTGATGTGGAAACCCCATGGTCCCCAATATGGGCACAGTGGGAACAAGCCTCCCACTCACTGCCACTCACAACAGCAGTCCATAAACTAAAGGTGCCTGGTTTGGAGTCTGAGCAGAAGGAGCATGTTGGCCATCTGAATGTGTACTGGACGCCTCAGACTGATGTATCACATCCCTCATGTGTCTGTGGAGCCCAGTATGAAATGGGCCCCAGACCTGAGCTCAGCGGACAGGAACATGTCTGTGTGTGCCCTGAGGTGGTTCCACCTGATGGTATTGCTGTAATAGTACACAAGGAGGCCCCAGGTTGGGACACACATGTGATGTGGCCAGGTATCATGGGCAGATGGGTGTGGAGAGGTGGATCAGCTGGCCAATAGAACATATACATGTTATTGTGTCACTGTTATAGAACATTTGTTTGTAGTAATAGTCTACACAATCCTGGTACATGTCCAACAGCATGCATAGATATCCCCAATAACACAGACTGTCAGATGTGCAGCAATCTAAGAGCAGCCATACCACTGGCATATATGTAACCATAGTGGCCCTGACAATGGCATGCAGGTGAATAGTCTGTAACAGGCCAGCAATGATAGTGTCCACACAGGGGACATGGCTACAATCACATAGCAGAAGGTGTGGTACAATACAAAATCTGTCCAGATGGTAGTTAAGTTGTAGCCATACCTAATGAGTTGTGTGTACAGTCTGTTGAAGCTGATATGGTGGGGACGGTGACAGAGATGTGTATTATGAACTGTGGTAAGCTTGCCGTATGACTTGTTCAGACATGTTTCCATCTTTATGTCTTTCAGCCAAGAGGGCACATGCATGGTTGCCAACCTTTTCCAATGCTGAGAATGATGTGGTGATAGCACACATAATTCAGCACTATTTGCTGCTGTTTGGCAGGCATGCACATGAGCAGCAGGAGCAGACTGCCCTGTGGAACGACCTAGTCTACAGGGTTGATGATGTTGGACTGCACAACTGCAGTTATGAGCAGGTCCAGCATCATTGTACTGACATGCTTTGCAATGCCCATTGGCATGCTGCTGCAGTCCAGAGGGATTACCTCACCGTGGGGGGGTATCCCATCCACCCCCCCCAACACATGTGGAGGAGCTCCTGACCAGCCTCATGGCACCTGCCCGTCTGGACCACCAACAACCACTGGACCCCTTAGTGGAGGTGGGTGTCAACCCTACACTGGCCATGGAGCATGCAGGTAAGGACACAGGGAACATCAGTACACCACTGTTGTGTAAACATTCGCATTGGCACAGGTAGCTCATGCATATCTGACATGTCATAGATATATTGTGTTGCTGCATTGTAGTGATAAACAGATGTCCAGATGTGGTAGTACTGTGGGAATTTACTGTTGATGTATGGTAGTACTGCACCCATCATGTAGCAGTGCCACAGGTGTGGCCACTGATGTTGCATCTCTCACCCTCTTATGTAGGTCCCTCTCGGATAACAACAAGGCAGCAGCCTGTAGCTAGTGAGTATGTTTTATGCAGATGCATGGCAACACACCGGGTATGTAATGATGATGGTATATTCTATGCACACTTCTAACACACCTACCCTGAAAGCATGCTGTACATGTGCATGTATTGTTGCGGTGAAATGCACGGTCTCACAGGGGCGACCATGATGGGGTACTGGAAAGGTATGTCACACACCTGCATGATAACTAACATCCTGTCATTGAGAAATGTGTCCACAGAGAGTAACATACTGTTGGTAGATGTGGCCTACAGTAGTGACATGTTATGAACAACATGCACATACAGTGCAACACCAGTATATATACCTGTAGGATAAAATGGCAACTGCTGCAGAGATACACTATGGCATAAGGCAATACAGTAGTCCACATTATCAGCTGGGTCTAGGCTGCAACATGTGGTGTTCAGTGTATGGGACACTGCAAAGTGACACAAATGTGTAGGGCTTACCTGTCATGCATCTGGATAAAGGCTGAGGGAGGGGGGATCTCAGCATGACACACCAGTGTACTGCAGCAGGGATCCTAAGGATGGTAGGAATGGCTCTATCTGCACATAGTCAGGTTCAGGACATGTGGCAGCCATAACTCTACCCACACAGAAATAGTGTCGGCATTGTGTGAACACCATGGGATGTGCACATGAGTAGACCTTGCAATCATGCAGAATAGGGGGACATGTGTAGGGCAGACTGAACATACACTGGCAAATGCAGATGGCCCATGCTGGTATACCCCTGCCATGAGCAGTGACTGCTGTAGTACACACAACAAGAGGTGTGATAAACCATCATGATAAGGGTGTGCACACATATGCCCACATGGTGTGTATGCATTGTGGTCAGCAGCTGCACACCCAACACAATCTGTAGGCACTGCATGTGACAGTACAGGACATATGTCACATACCGGGCTTGTGTACTGCAAAGATATGCGGTGATGTGGTCTCATGGCAGATTAAGGATGTGTGTGTAAAATCAATAAAGTTGTGTACACCCCCCATAGCCACAGTATGCTCTGATAGTTGTCAGTGTAAGAGTATTGCAGTGGTCATACATGGTCTTTTGATGTTGACAGCTGTAAATCAGGCATCAGGCATTCACCAATGACAACAGCCCACATATCATCCCAGGTATGTGTTGCTGAAAAACATAGGGGCTGTGAGAAGTAAAGCTGACATAACTGACACAGTGCTACACATTCCGCAATGGGTTGTACACCTGTGAGTTGTGGTGCACAGTACATGGCAGGGTACAGAACAGGTACTCAGCAATACTGTGTACATGGGTGCAGTGGTATCCAGGGGAAGGGACATCACCCAGTGACACAGCACATGCATCACACACACATGTATACTGTTGCTACCATGGATTGACTTTAGCTGAACTGCATGCTGTTCTGTACCATATGTTCTGCATGTTGGCAGATGAGTAATAGAAGGACTGTGTGTACTATCATTGTGCAACCTCACTTGTATGTGTGTGTGTGTGTGTGTGTGTGTGTGTGTGTGTGTGTGTGTGTGTGTGTGTGTGTGTGCATCCTGGTGGTTGGTTAGTTTGCCTGCAGGATCACTCTGGTGAAGTGGAGGGTGGTAGATGCATGTGGTAGATGCATGTATGGTGAGTGTGTGCATGTGTGTGTTTGTGTGTGTGTGGCCATGTATGCACATGTGTGATTGTGGTGTGTTCAGACAGTTGTACCCCCCTTTGGAACCATGCAGTACATGGACAAAGACTGCCACATTACACAACAGGAATACCTGTCGTGTGTAATTACAGGACAGCAAATAGTATAATATGGTCTGTAGCATGGAAGAGGCATCTAGAGGGAAGGTAAACTCCAGGTACACACATAATATTGCAATCAGCAGAAAAGTCACCTACAACCCATGTATGCAGCTCTACAGATACATTGGGGAAGTAGTAGTCAACACCAGGGAGTGTATCCAAATATTACAGGTGTCACATGCTGGGCTGACAGAGCAGCATATCTGGCATGTACTGAGCATATTTAGAGCCTTAAGTTTGAGAAGGCATTTAATAGAAATGTAATCATTAAGCCCTGGGGGCACATGAGCCGAGGTATGTACCTGCCATCTCAATTCACATTCCTCCAGTCTGAGTTCCCAAGGCCCACCCCTAATATTGTGTTCTACCTGTTGTAGTACCAAAACCTGAAATTGATGGTTGGGGTGTTCTATGATGTGTCTCACCAAGGCGTTGGTAGTGTTGTTCTTCCCAGTACAGTAGGTATGTTCATATACCTTTGTTTGATTTTTCTCTCCATTTTCCCAATATAGTATGCATCACAGGAGACAAATAGATAAGGCTATTCTGACTATGGCTTGCTTAATTTAATAACATTATTAACACAACTACATTTATAGCACAATTTACATTATACATCATATTTTGTGGTGTATTTCCTGGTGCCTTATTAGAATCACAATAAATGGCATAAGTCTTCTTAAAGTACTGGGTTTGGGCTCTAACAACGCCTATAAATCTCCAACTTAATTCATTTAAACATAAGCATAGTGGATTAGCACCAGATATATGGGGTTTGGTGTTGGTTCGCATCAAAGTTTTTGGACGAAGAATTTTAGGACATAAATAAGTATACAGAGAAGGGGCAAAAACTTTGACTTGGTAATTCTGTTGTCACACTGATCGACTGGTTTTAACCATATATTTTTCTGTTTTTAACCATATATTTTTCTGCTTCTATTTATGATAAAGACTTTGCAATGTTCTGCTAATGTAAAGAACTCATTTATATTTAACTATGTTACAGTACTAGTAATGTAGTTTTTTATTCCCACTTTGGCGTTCTAAGTTGCAAAATGTTTTTTTCTGGGAATATCTCTTTAATTTAAAAAAAATGGTTTTAATTGCATAATTGACATGGCAGTTTGAAAGTATTTAAACTGCAGCTACATGTTATGTCATTTGTCTGATGAAGTTGGTGGAGTACACTGACGAAAGCACTTACTTTATCTTCAATAAAAACAGTGTTGCTGTGGTTCTGCTGCTGCTGTTTTTCTGCTTCTTAAGCCTGCTGAGGTAATCCAATGTGAAATACACCTTTGGAAGAGTTATAGCCCAGTAGCCCAGTAATCTCTGTGGTGCATCCCATAACTGTGTACTGCTATAGTGTGATAAACTAGTTAGGTAGGAATTCTAACCCCAGACTTGGCAACTGTGTGTTTGTGTGCATGTCTGACTGTGTAGAGAACAATGCTTTTTAGGGTACTCTCACTTCTCACAATTCATATACACAACTTTGGCAAGGCTGCTGATGTAATCCACCTAGAACTACACCTCTGGGAAGGTTGTTGCCCAGTAATCTCCATAGCACGTCCTGTAACTAAGTACTGCTGTAGTGTGATAAAGTAGTTAGGTAAGTATTCTAATCCCAGACTTGGTGAGTGTGTGTGTGTGTGTGTGTGTGTGTGTGTGTGTGTGTGTGTGTGTGTGTGTGTGTGTGTGTGTGTGTGCGTTTGTGAGCGTGTCTGACTGTGTAGAGAACAATGCTTTTTAGGGTACTCACACTCCTCACAATTCATATACTTAACTTTGGCAAGGCTGCTGATGTCATCCAACTTCACCTCTGGGCAGGTTGTTGTCCAGTAATCTTCGTAGCATGTCCTATAACTGCATACTGCTGTAGTGTGATAAAGTAGTTTGGTAGGTGATCTAACCCCAGACTTGTCAATGGTGTGTGTTTGTGTGCACGTCTGTCTGTCTCTGATGGTGTCGAGAGCAATGCTTTTTAGGGTACTCACACTCCTTACAATTCATATACTCAACTTTGTCAAGGCTGCTGATGTCACCCACCTAAAAATACACCTCTGGGAAGGTTGCTGCCTAGTTATCTCCCTAGTGCGTCCTGTAACTGTGTACTGCTGCAGTGTGATAAGGTAGTTAGGTAGGTTTTCTAACCCTGGACTTGGCAACTGTTTCTGTGTGTGTCTGTCTGTCTCTGATTGTGTAGAGAGCAATGCTTTTTAGGGTACTCGCACACCTTACAAGTCATATACTCAACATTGGCAAGGCTGCTGATGTCACCCACCTAGAACTAAATCTCTGGGAAGGGTGTAGCCCAGTAATCTCTGTAGCACGTCTGGTAACTGCGTACTGCTGGAGTGTGATTTAGAAGTGTTGTAGGGTTCCATCTCCACCCATGGCAGTTCTGGATGTTTTGTGTGTGTTTCAATGTCTGTGTACGTTGCAATGCATCATAGGCTAATCACTCGCAGTACATTTCAAATGCCCTACTTTGGTAATCCTGCTGATGTCATTCATTGTGAAATGCACCTTTGGGGAAAGAGTAGGAACACATACATAGCAAGCGATGCACAGCATTGGCCACACACAATAGTCACCCAGGTGACTGGATGGGAGATACAATACCCACCTGTGTGGGCAAATGCAAAAACTACAGCCCTGAGCCACAATGCAGACCATTGTGATGCGGCTTGGTGCCAAGGTATACCCATCACCTACCCTTGTATAGCCTGCTGTCACAGTCGACCACCACACACCCATGCAGACATGCACCCGTGCATGTCAGTACTGGCACCCTGTGTGTTTGTGTGTGTGTTGTATGGTGCATATGTCTACATCCACACTCACTACAACCCCCATGGACATACTGAAGCATGCTGTCTGATGTCTGACACCTCCTCATAATCTTTGCCCATAAAACATCCATATGACCCATGTGGTGCATATGATACCTGCACAGTGATGTGTTGTGACAATCCCACTACTGATGAGTTGTACTCCTGTCCCTACCAAGTGTGTGAATGTGTGTGTGTCCCTGTGAGAGTGTGGATGTGTTGACACTAGCACCTGTTCATGCGGACAGGCACATGTACGTCACCTACCGTATAACTACCATATCCCTGTTGCAGATGTCACTCACCATCACATATATGTTCTGAATGCTCCACAATATGTAACTCATGTGGCGCATCCTATAACTGGATCGAACTGTGATAGCACTACATAGTTGTCGGGGGTGAAATGCTCTGTGCAGGTAGGTGTGTGACAAAACATGCTTCAGTTTTATTCTCCCACCCCTCCCTGACATGTATTTGCCTCTGTCTGCCTCTCCCACTCCCTCTCTGGTGGATGTGGAGACAAACACCTGCTTTGCTTAGGCAGCAGCATGTGTATTTAAAGTGATGCTCATGATCAGCTGATAGCCTCTGCATGGATTGCAGCCCTCCCATAGCTGATTGCATGTGGAACAGCTGTGGTAACATTCCCATAGCCAATTGCATGGAAACACACTCCAATATCTAAGAACATCATGGTAGTATTGGTCCTTTCCATTCACTGTGAGCAGGAACTACATCTGTTGTTTGGCAAACAGTATCTCAAATGGATTGGGGATTTACCTCTAACAACATACACTGTGGAAAGAGAGCAACAAACAGGAGGGGTAAGTGCCGGACCTGACTACAGACTGTAAGTGCTGCTGTACTGCATTTGGCATAATGTTGGTTTCACAGTGTTTGTCTGGATATGGCTGTCATACATGTCTCAATACCTGCCATGTCAGTTCCATGTTTATGAGGAATCCCCATCTGCAGGGTCATCTGCAGACTGGGCAGTTTTGTGCCTTTGGGTTCGTATGTTACCCATGGAGCATCTATCTGTGGACTGCAGAAGGTAGTGTGAGGATTGCAGTCTGTAGATGGTGAAGGCCATGACAGTTACTGACTTCATATCCCCTCATAGGACATATGTTGCAACAAACCCCGTTACAACAGTAAATGCAAGAGGTTATCACAGCAACATGTCAATATTGGCCCTGTGTATGTGCTCTCAGCCACACCTCTATCAACCTTTGTAGATATGTCATGCAGGAAGTGGTGCATATGTGCTGTACACCATAATTAGTGTCATCATATCTGATAACAATCCAGTGATATATCAGACTGCCACACATGTTATGTAAAGTAGGGGTTATATTTCATGACATAACCTGGACATTCTGTGGATGTTTGTACAGTACTGAGTTCTGTGTACTTATGGTGAATGTCGACAGTGTGTGTATTGTTAATATGTACTTTAGCCTGTGTACAGACTGTGGTAGATGTCATTGTTCTAGTTCCCCTCCAATCTGATGTTACATGCTGCCCCACTGTATGGTACCGTATTGGTGTACATGTTTGTAGGGCCATACACACACATGTCCCATACCACAGACAGCCATCAGACCAAACTGTGTAGCAGCCCAGTATACGTAGGGTCAGTCTGTGAGTGGCACATAAGAGGATTGTGTAAAACAGATAGGCCATATACTATAATATTATGCTAGCTTACCATATGTTGCTGTGGCTGTGTTCACATTGGTTGTGGTTATGTACTTTCACACAAGTGTATCTTACCCTGTGCTGTGACATGCCTGTTGAGCCTGCTATATATGCAGGTACATGTGCATTCCTCATAGGATATGTAGGCCAGTGTTAAGCCAGTCTGCCTGTAGCCTGCACAGTGCATTGTTACATGCCTAGCAGCTTAGTGTACTTACCCAGTGAGACGTTATGTGCAGATACTTGCCAGATGTACTGCTGCCAGACCTCCTTTACAAGTCATGTATGTCAGACAGAGCAGTGGGATGCTGTACAGATATATGTCAATATCTAGTGGGTAGTATGTGGCCATGGCACACCTGTACCAGTGGTCATTATGTGTCAGGCCAGACAGTAGTATGTGAATGCATAACCTATGGTGGCAAATGTATACCAGTCGTTATGTTATACCCATCTACATGACTGTCAACATTCATATTGTCAGGCATGGTACACATGTTGTGCACTAAGGGCTTATGTGTATACCTCTGGACTGTACAGGGTGTGTCAGAATTTCCACATATATTGTCCAATATCTTTTTTGTAGTCCACAGGGGCATTACATGCTAACAGCGGTACTTTACAATGATGTCCTTAGGATGTCTGTTAGTAGCCAATGACACACATTCTAAGCAGATGTGACCTCCCATACACACCATGTCTGTGAAGACAATCCCAATGACAGTAGCAATAGTCTACTAATATACCTGCTATACATACCTGACATCCCCTTGCACTATGACTTTGGAACTATAGGGGCTGGGGTAGGACTACACTCCATGTCCAGGACTTATGGTGGAAATATATGTACATATACTTATCCAGATAGCTTTATATATATATGATTATACATGTGTAGAACTCCATATTACCACTGTCATAGCAACCAGCCACTATACATCCCTACATCATGTGGGTGTGGTCCCTTTACATTTCTTGTGTGATGGACATCCTTCCTGTGTGTGGGAGTCAGTGTTACAGACAGCAGGTAGCAATACCTCTTACAGGAGAACCGGCACACTCAGGGCAGCCACAGATTTGCAGGAGGATCAAGAACAACAGACAGACTGTGAGGAGAGTTGTGTAATGCTTTGTATAGTACTGGTGTTACAGGGTGTGTGTGTGTGTGTGTGTGTGTGTGTGTGTGTGTGTGTGTGTGTGTGTGTGTGTGTGTGTGTGTGTACATATTAGAATTCCTTGGAATGCAGTCTGTTTGCATAGCTCACAACTGTGGGCCTATCCTCTTGCTGGACAGAGGTATGCCTATCATGTTTTGTCTGTCCACCACACAGGTCCTGTATCAGATATTACATTGGCAGTGTGTGTGTTGTGTGCTATCAGTACATGGCTACATCCATTTCTGTTTCTAACCTCAATTCCCTGACTACGGGTATGTTGCAGACTATCCTGTAACACCAGCAACTTGCTTAGTGTATGGCAACAGTTTTCCACATATGTGCCTGTGTTCTAGCCTCTGTCCTCCACCTACATACCAAACTTTGCACATATGTCATGATGTCGGGGGTTGTTCTGTAGTGGGCTGTGAGTATATCACACTGCCATTGCTGCCATCAGTCCATGGCTGTTGTATCCCCCACATGTACAGTGGGGCTGGGGCCATATATGTGTGGGCATCACCTACACAATACATGTGTGCCCTTATGCACTCCAGAGGCCATGTATGTAACAGTTGTATATGGACCTGCATTATTGAGTCTAGGGGGGAGCACTATAAATGACCTAGGCTGTAACAAAATGTGGGGGTATCAGGGGTGAGCAGCCGTAAGGTATCTGGATGTACAGTACCGTATAATTCACCTATATTTACATTATTTACATGAATTGGGGTAATGCAAGCCTACTGCCTCCTGCCATACATACTGTTCTGTTTGTCAGTGTGCTCGTGATGGTGTCAGTTATGCCTTGTTATGTAACAGTTACAATCCATTTGATCACATAACATCTTTACCACCTACTGAGTTTGTACAGAGTGTAGATAGAGGCTGTGGAACTATACACCTGCATTACATATTGTTGATTGTTTGGTATCCTGTGGCCCAGTCTATCTTTACTATTGTACAATTTGAAGGGCTTGGCCTGGACAGCAATGGTTGTGAACCTTTCCAGACTACCGTATTAGTATAAATGTTTCACAGTTGAATTACTCAGTTTATATGGATGTCAGTGTCTGAATAGCTATATTACATGGCATATAAAACTGTAATAGTGCACAAATAAAGTTTTTCCATTTCTGAAAACCTGTGGGTGTTGTCTTTCCTATGACCTCTCTGTGGGTATATGTTGGGTAGCCCATACAGTGTCCAATTGCTCAGGTGTTAACTGTAGGCATAGTGGCTGTTCCATATTGTGTGCACCTCCTACATATGCACCTTACTGTACATATATCTGCATGTGAATGCGTAGTCACATGTAAAAAAAAAAAAAATATATATATATATATATATATATATATATATATATATATATCTGTATCTGGATATCTGTGTCTGTGTCTCTGTATCCTGGGGATGATGATGGCTTCTACATATTACATTTCCTATGGGAGGCAGACTGTACTGCATGATATGCTAATACCAGCCTGACATCATACAGGTGGGATGGCTTACTGTTTACATCTTGTGGCCATGTTGTGTCAGGTCCTGGTTATGGGATCTGCAACACTAGGTAATGTACTGCAGGGCGGACGTGTTTGGCTGTGGGGGGTGCACCATTAATGGTGCATGTGGACATATGTGTGTTTGTTAATCTGCCATTGCTATCTACAGATGTATGGCCATATATACCTATATAAATATATATATATATATATATATATATATATATATATATATATATATATATATATATATATATATATATATATATATAAGTATGTCCATATATACCTACATAGGTATATATCTACATACACATATGTAACGTGCTGTGTATATGTAGACATATAGGTGTAGACACATATATGTGTTGATGTAGGCATTTGCATGTATATATGTGCATATATATTGATATATATGTATATAGTTGTATATATATATATATATATATATATATATATATATATATATATATATATATACATATATAGATATGTTGTATCTGTTTAGATATTAATATATCTGCACGCATACATCTATATGTTGGTATACATTCTTTGTACTGTTGCATGACTGGACTGGATGATATGTTTCTGTAAACATCAAATTTCTTTGTATCTGTCATGGCTTAGTGGTAAATCACTTTGTCTATGGTGTGGAGGGTTCTTGGCTCGAGCCTTGCAGCAGCTGTTTATTTTTTTGCTGGGCAGAATACCGGTGGTTGGATACTGAGTGATTAAGGCACTTTAAAGCAGTTGTAAGCGGGTTTGCGAAGGTCTGCATGGAGCTAAGCACTGCTAACCTCCGTTTACAGTTTCTAACACTCATTTAGCTTCTACTTTGCTGATTCTGTGTAGGTAATGATTAGCCCCTGCACAAACGCACTTAAACACAAACACACTTACTACTGCTTATCTATGCTGATTACTGATTATTTGTGCTTACACCTGATTATTAGTGCCTTATTCATTATGACACTGACACTTCACATGTGCATTTAATGCAGTACTCCTGTTCAAATATAAATGTTATTTATTAGGTTATACAGCAAAACAATGTTGATACACAGATTTCACATGGAAAGCAGAATGTGCTGCAGTGGGAATCGAACTGAGAATGCGTGCGCGTTAGGCGGATGCTCTGCCCACTACACTATTGCTGGTCTGCTTCATTTGCATATTTCTAACATAATGTCATACCCATGTTCCCTTTCCCTGCCCCCCCCCCAAGCTCCACATACAAAGCATCCATCCATTCTCCAGTTGCTAGCCCTGCCATACCACACCTCCACACATTCCCCCCTCTACACATCTCTGTACTCCTCCAGTATACTGTCTCAACCCAAGTGTCTGCAGGCTCTTCATCCATTTAGTCCACGTACGTATGAGCCTTCTCTTGATCCTCCTCCGATACTGCTGGAGACATCGATGTGACCCACAACTTATGGTTCATCCCACCAGGGATGGACCTGTTGTGTCAAGAGTAGACCTTGCTGGTCTACGCTGTTTCTCCCACTGTAAGCATCCTGCCAGAGTTTTGAGAAGCAGCAGTTTGCTCATACACTGGGCAAGCCTCGTCTCCCAGGTCTGCAGAACCAATGCCCCAGGTGTGACATTCTGTGCATGAAGCACGCCCACATGGCCCCACAGTGTGCACCATTTTTCATTATTCTCTTCGGTATTATGCAAGACTACTGTTCTCACAGTATGATTGGGCAGGCACTTTTCTTTGATGCACTTAGACTGTTCGTAATACTGTGGTTGAGCAATGTACACATGTTTGCTGGTATTAATCTATACACTTACATACATTTCCTATACTGTTGGATGACTGTGCTGGATGATATGTTTGTGATCACAGCAGCTGTATGTGCATCTGCCATGGCTTAGTGGAACGTAGACTATAGTGTGCAGGGTTGGGAGGTTGCAACCTGGCAGTGCAGATTATTTTATTAATGGCCATGATAACAGCTGTTGCCTACAAAGTGACTAAGGCACTGTAGAGCAATTGTAGGCAGGTATGCACTGGTTTGTGTGAGGCTCAGCATTGCTGACCTCCGGTTGCCGCATCTTGCATTGAGTTAGCATCTACATTGCTTACCCAGTGTGGTAATTGCTTACTGCTGCTCAAACAGGCTTACACCTGCATGCTCCCGCATATCCCCATGCTACTTCATGTATTTGGTTTACTTTTGTGGACTGGGACACTCCGACTGGATGCTTGTCCATTTCCAGCACTGGCCTGAGGAGTAGAGCTCCACAGTGACCCCAGCTACTAATTCCAATTAATACTGAGGTGTTCACATTCATAGAGAATAACAGATGTAACATAGCTACGTCCCTCATTCTTCATGCTTAGTTTACATAAACATGTCGGTATTATACATGCTTAGGTCAGGTTTACATGTCAGGTATGACTGTTGACAAAGATCAGTTTAAGGTGAAGTTGGATTCCAGTTTAACAGTTCTGGATAGGTTACATGCAGGTATTCGGGGTAGGTTTAGTTTTCCATACCTGTGTGGTACAGTAGAGGGGAATCGTGAAGAAGTAGGGAGGTAGGTAGTGAGAGTGACATTGTAACTGTATAGTAGCCTGTTGGAGTAATTGGATGGGGAGCAATAGGGAAGGTTTTTCGGATGTTGGGATTTGTATGCAAGGCAGGACAAGAAGTGTCAGTTCCACTAGTTGATGTAGTGGTATAGAGTGTAAGTTAGAGGGGGGGATTTTGCATGGTGGTGAGTCTGTGCTGATCCAAGTGTGCTTGTGGTGTTCCTTCATGTGTTATTTATATGTGTCCTGTGGGACAGCTGAGGTAATACATGTGGGTTGGGGGTTCCAGATTCTGGCAATATAGTTGGGGAAGAGGGTGTCTCCTATGTGTAACTTTAAACATTATTAGAAATGGAACAGGGGTTGATATGTAAGTAGTGTTCATGGGGGACAAAGGGGGGTGTAAGTAGGGGAATTACCAGGGATGTGCAGGAAGGCTGCAGGGAAGGTCCACAGCTGGCCATGTCTTCTACAGCAACAGCTGTGCATATACACTACATTTGTAATTTGCGTTGGCCACTCACACCCCTGGGTGGGGATGAGGACTACAATAATAACTTGTGATGCCAATTAGATCTGCTTACATGCCTACAGTGGAATGTTGCAAACATGTGTTCTTTGGTGTTATGTAGTGGGTTTTGCAACAACACATATGGTTATATCATACTTTGCCATGTAAAATAGACTGTGCTGCAGTGGGACCCGTACCAGGAATGGCTGCTCGTTAGGCAGAGGCTCTGCCCAATTCGCACTATTGCTTACATCCCCAGGGCGGTCCAAATAGAACCGCGCCAGCCAACAACTGTACGCCTAGGCCCATAATTGCATACCCATAGTTCCACCACCTGCCCATCTTCTACAGCACTCATCCTTACTGTGGGTGCAGGTTGGGTCTAACCACACCTACACACTGCCCACTCTACACGTCTCGGGACCCATGTTGTACGTTGTTTTGACCCATGGGTCATCAGGCTTTCCCTAGCTTGTAGTCCGTGTATGTACAGGGCCTGCATAAATAAATCATAACAGGGACTTACTCTGATCATCATCAATTTTTGGGGTGTCCTGCAAAGGACTTTCCGGTCTCTGTTGCAAGATTAGACTTGGTGGGTCCACAGTGTTCCCCCCACTGGTTGTGTCCTGCCTGTGGTATGGGGAGCAGTGGATTGTTTACATTGTTTGTGTGTCTGTATGTTTCCCATGTCTGGCTGGAGGGGGGGGGGTGTTACGTGTTACATATTTGTTGATTGGGCCCCTCACCCCCATTGGCACGGCCTGTGAACATATGTCATTCCTAAGTGCTGTATCATATCATAGCTATATATCTGTGTATATATGCACACACATATTTATATATATCTCTATGCATATATATATATATATATATATATATATATATATATATATATATATATATATATATATATATATATATATATATATTGCTGTATATATCTGATGACGTGTGGATGTATGGGTGTCTGCATATGTATATATCTATATGTGGGTATTTATATATATCTCTGTCTATGTATGTATACATTTGTACTACAGAGAGGGAGTGGTATATATATATATATATATATATATATATATATATATATATATATATATATATATATATATATATATATATACACACACACACACACACACACACACACACACACACACACACACACACACACACACACACACACACCTCTACATATTTCGCTACATATCCTGTAATTTAGACTGGTATTGCTGGATACTGTGTTTCATGTGCATTATGGCTGATCTTGTGTGCCACATATGCTTTGCGATACCTACAACTAAATCCGGTAGTGTAATCTAAGTCACACGTGAAATCTATTGTTAGTACCAGGGTAACATTTGTCCCATGCGGGACAACCCAGTCATTGGGTATTCAACTTTCGCCTACACCCAGAATTACAAAGATACCCATGGCTATGTGCATGGACTATAGTGTGTGCCAGAACTTGGATACTTGGGTTGGGACAACATATGGGATGGGTCCCGGGGGGGGAGTGGAGGGAGGGCAATGTGTGGTGTTGTGGTATCTACGGGACAGTAACCAGGGTAGGGATGGTGGCTGCATGTGTGCAGTGGGTGGGGAGGAAGCAGAATAGTGGGTAATGAATGTATGGGTCGGGTATAGCCTTGGTTGGATGGGCCTGTACTGCCTGGCCGGCCTAGTGGGTGGGGGAAAGGTGGATGTGATGTCAACATGTGAAACATAACAGAGGGCTAATTTAAATCCCTATTTCAATGACAAATGTACAATACAATGAGCTTGGCAGTGTATTGCAGGGCGGACATGTTTGGCTGGGCAGGGGGTATGACAATTCGTACATGACGTATATTGTTTGGGGCCTCTCAAGCCCATTCACGGTGCATGTGGACATATATGTGTCTGTTCATCTACCATTGCTATCAACAGATGTCTGGCCATATATACCTCTGTGGGTATATATATTTGCTTACATATTTCTAACTATGTCCATATATACCTACAGAGACATATATCTGCATACATATGTGTAACTTGCTGTATATATGTGGACATATAGATGTTGACATATATATGTTCATAGGTTCATACTAGGCTATCTGCCCTAGGGCATTTACAAGCCTAGCCAGAGTTGTTTGGCTTACACCCCCTTTGAATTGAGTTTGTTGTGCCCTTTTTAAGGTTAGATTACTGTGCCTCTGTCCAGCAGTGACACAGAAGTAATCCCAGGGGTAAACCTACGATCACCCATCCACTCGTCAAGATTCCTCTTGAAGATGGTCAGTGAGGGGCTCTGCTTAACATGGACTGGGATTCTATTCCAGAGTGAGGGGAGCCTCTGGGTTATGAATCTGTCCCTCCAGCATGTCCTGTTTATTTCTGCGCTGAGGTTTAAGTCCTTCGAGTGCGTAGCTCTAAGGGATTTGGATTTACTGAGGTGAAGCATGTCCATTAATTCCAGGATGGACATAGCTTTATACGTCAGGCATAGGTCGCCTCTAAGTAGGCGGTATGCAACTGAGTAGAGCTTGAGTTTCTTTAACTGAGCAGCGTATGGCATCTGTTTGAGCCTCTTAATCCTCTTTGTGAGGTACTTTTGGGGTCTTTCAAGTTGCTGCATGTGCCGGGTTAGGTACATCCCAAATGGGGCATTGTATTCTATTATGGGCCTGATGAGGGATGAATAAAGGGGTACGATGACCTCCCTTGATCTAGATGTGAATCCTTTCATGATAAGGTGGGCTATATAGAAGGTCCTTCTAACCACTTTGGCAATGTGTTGTCAAAGGAGAGATTACTATCAACTTGGGTACCCAGATCCCTAATTACTTCTTCTGTACTTAATGGATTACCACCTATGTGGTAATTTGTGGGCACTTTGTTTTTGCCAAAGGGTATGACTATACACTTTTTAGTATTTAGCTTCCGGCCATGGCTCTGGCACCAGTTGTCCGTATTCATGAGACCCTTTTGGAGGATGCTTGTATCAGCTGGAGAGTCAGTTATGGCTCCCAGTTTGCAGTCATCTGCAAACTTGGTCAGCCACAGTCCTCCCGTGTTAGCCTGTACCTCAGAAAAATATATACCGAATAAGAGAGGTCCCAGGACTGAGCCTTGTGGGACACCACTTGTAACTGGTTTCGAGTCTGACATGGCTCCAGCAATCCTGACCATGTGGGTTCTGTCTTTGAGCCAGTTTGCAACCCATCTTGTGATGTAGGGGTTTATATTTAAGCTGGAGAGCTTATCTATGATGCCCGAGTGGGGTATTGTGTCGAAGGCTTTTACGAGGTCAAGGTAGGCTGTGTGGACTACCTTCCCTTCATCTATGGCCGTGGTGACTGTTTCAAAGAAATCGACCAGGTTTAAGAGGCAGGATCTGCCCTTGACAAAGCCGAATTGGGTAGGATCCAGTGTCTGTAGGTCTCCAATGTCATTGTTAATGAGTTCCATGATGATCCTCTCCATAGCTTTGCAGACCAGGCTAGTCAGGCTTATGGGGTGATAGTTTCCAGGGTCCGTAGAGGCACCACCTTTGTGGAGTGGGACCACTGTTGCTGTACACCATTCTTTGGGTACATATCCTGTAGTAAGGCTGAGGTTGAACAGCAGCTTTACGTATAGTTTTCAGCATTTGCATGTATAGCTGTTCATATATTTGAATATATATGTATATATCTCTGGATATTTCTTATATATATATATATATATATATATATATATATATATATATATATATATATGACTACATTTATAGATATGTTGTATCCATTTAATATATTTGCACACACACATCCATCTAGCTGTAGGTATACATTCTCTGTACTGCTGCATGACTGGGCTGGGGTTATGTTTCTGACAACATACGATTTATGCATATCTGGCACAGCTTAGTAGTAAATCATTTTGTGTACGGTGTGCATGGTCCTGGGTTCCAGCCTTGCAGGAGCTGTTTGTTTTGTTGCTGGGCAGGACACCATCAGTTGGATATGGTGTGCTTAAGGCACTTTTAAGTGGTTGTAAGTGGGTTTGCACAGATTAAGCACTGCTAACTTCCATTCACACTGTCTTACACCCAGTTTGCTTCTCCTTTGCTTAATCTGTGTCGGCAGTACTTAACCCCGCACAAACGCACTTGCACACGCTTACTAGTGCTTATATATGCTTACTACTGCTTATCCATGCTTGCACCTGCTTACAGCTGCCTTATTCATTATGATGCTGACTCTTCACATGTGAATTTCTTGCAGTACTCCTGTTCATAAAAATGTATGTTATTTAGTGGGTTTTGCATTACAAATATTGTTTATACCATGCTTTGCCGTTTAAAATAGACTGTGCTGCACTGGAACTCAAACTGGGAATGCCTGTTCGTTAAGCAAATGCTCTGCCCACTACACTATTGCTGACATGCTTCATATGCATATATCATCCTTGTTATCCTCTTTAGCCTTTTAGGCTGCTTTCACTGTGGCTAAGCAATGGGCACACCTGCTATGGTTAGCTGTACTCGGTGCTTTAGATACAGATACAGGGGTTTCTTCTTTTGATTTTTATGTCCTGTTGCTGTTGTACACATGGGGGACTTTTGGTGGGGATATGTGAACACCTATGAGTGGTATTGCTCATTTATTTCCACTTTCTGCAGTTCAACATTGCAGGGGCAAGTTTATTCTGTGGGCTCTGCTCTCAGACATGCCCCCTGCACTTGTACATGCTCCATGTAAGCCTGGGGGCTCGGCAGAGCACCTTCATTACTATGCATGATGTACTGCTGTCCTCCTCCTAAGCGGCCATTTCCATGCAGGTCTAAACTAGTCCTGCACGGAAGATTAGTAAATCCAGGGGACTATATGCAGCTCATTGGTTATGATCAGATCCCTATTGAATTGTGTGCACTTGTAATGCTGAGTTCAGATAGACTGAAAAAAAAAATCAAAACTCCAGGAAAAGAGCAAATATTGAATATAACCTTTCTCCTTTAAATCTGTTTTTTTTTTTTTTGTGTGTGGTGTGGGGACTCTCCTGCACTCTTCCGATGTGGCTGGAAAGACCACCTCCAACCCCCAAACTTATATATAACAAATTAAGATCACCATAACTTGGAGAAAAGGGAATATTGTGGGAAATGTCCACCTTAGACTTGACATATGTAAGTGTGTTTTTTCAGCCATTCAGTGTCCATGTTTTGTGACGTCTTCTTGCAGGAGTGTGTTTTTTCAGCCATTCAGTGTCCATGTTTTGTGACGTCTTCTTGCAGGTGTTGACGTTTTACATGATTACCTTTAGCAACAGTTCTATGACTTTACAGTCTTTATAAACATGATGTTGTGTGATCATATTATAACGTTTCTGTGAGCATGGAAAAGACCTAGTTTATATATTTAATCTAATTATGTTAGCAAATTTTGTTGGGAGAGTGGCTTAATGGCTAAGGTCTTTGCCTTACAAGCACAAGGTTTAGGGTTTGAGTCTCACAAGGAATAATTGGCTATGCTTAAAATGGCTCACAAGGGCAGTTAGCTTAGTACTAAACTATGAACCTTTGTAATCAGTAATTTGGAAAGTTGAAATAGGTATATGTTGTCACTGCTCTTCTGTTAATAAAGAATTATTGTTAAAAAAAAAGTAGAGTGCTGTGATTTATGAGAAATCTTGTGAGATGGTGATACAAATGCTGCCAGCTATCTGTGCCTACATAGTAGTAGCAGTATCTGTAACATCTGTAACTATTTTAATGTTGGTGAGCAGACCCTCGGATTCTCTATGCCTTGCACGGCATGCAAGATCAGTGCAGGAGCTCTAGCAGGCAATATGTCTGCCGTGCGATCCAGGAACAGCCTGCAGGGGCGTGCACCTGTGCCTACATAGTAGTAGCAGTATCTGTAACATCTGTAACTATTTTAATGTTGGTGAGCAGACCCTCGGATTCTCTATGCCTTGCACGGCATGCAAGATCAGTGCAGGAGCTCTAGCAGGCAATATGTCTGCCGTGCGATCCAGGAACAGCCTGCAGGGGTGTGCACTAGCGACTGCAGTAATTCTGCATGGACTAGGCCCCTGTATGCAAATCACCCCATTTGCAGGAGAAATCCATGCAAATGAGGTGAATCTGCAATCCAGGAAGATGCAACCGGCCATGCAGGACTAGTGCAATCTGCAGAAATGTACTCGGTTAGTAACCGAGTACATTTCTGCAAAATCCAAAACCGAACTGTGACAGCTCCAAATAAAGGCTGCATATCAGTTAGGAAGCATGCCAATGGCCAAGTATAAGGCCATTGGCATTGCAAACAGCCAAAAAAAAAAAAATCAACATTTATTTTTTTTAGCCGAGCTCGGCTGTTTAAGTGTAGGGAAGCAGCGCACAAACGGGATCGGGGGGGGGGGGAATAACAATATAATCCTAAATTAAGCATTCAAACTAAAATCACTATTCTGCCATGCAAGGCAATGGCAGGCAGAAGACAACATAGCCAGTGAGTAGTGATTGCTAAGAGGGGAGGCTCAGTGTGAGACATGTAACTATTCATTAGCAGGCAATCCTATGCAAATGAGGGGAATTATAGTGAATCCCTGTTTTCCCCAGCATGCTAGTCAGGTCCCAACAGTGTAAGAGTAGGAATAGCTTGGTGCATGCCTAGGAGTTAGCTGACATCATGGGGCTGTGTGTCAGGCATACTGTAAGTGGACTGGAGCCCTGTGGCTCAGGTTTGCTCCTGGGGTGTGTCTGAATCTGCTTAGCACTCTTTACATTGCCTAAGCAGGTGTGCATAGCGCGCACCTGGTTTCAAAGGTTTTAAAATACAGTTAAACCAAGAAATAGCAGCACTGTGCACATTTGAGCACTCTGTTTGCGTGGTGTGCCCCTAGGCTTAAACAGGAAGGCAATGGGAAGGGAAAACAGCAGTAGGAAGGTAACCAAAGAGAACTAGCATAGCTGGCAGTTGAAATGTATCAGAGTCAGCCAATTACACAGGCAGCAGACCAGCCCAGCCCAGAACTCTACTATAAACTATGCAAACACCTTCCCTTCTGTTTTTTCCCACACTGTACACCACCGGTGTAAACAAGCAAGGAAGTTTTAACACTCACAACAGCAAAATGATAGGGACTGCAATAGCTATCATACAACAACTTGTGGAAGAGGCTGAGGGTGGTGAAGATGTGAATGCTCTCGACCAACCTACAGTGAGGAGATGGAGAAGAGTGTACAGACCGAAGGTAACCTACCAGTGGCTAAATGAGCTGGAGATAGTGGAGCACTATAGGGTGGACAGGGACCTCCTACAGCAAATTGTTGAGCTGCGCTGGCCACACCTGACACACAGAACTAACAGAGGGGAACCCATCCCAGCGGATACCAAGGTATGTGTAGGTCTAAGAATACTAGCTACAGGTACCTTTTAAATGCCAACTGGGGATATGATGGGGATCTCACAGGCATCAGCATCCAGGGTAATCCACCAGTTCCTGGATGCCATGTCAACACATGTCAGTGAGCATGTATATTTCCCCAACACCTGTGAGGTGTTGGCCACCAATATGAATCTGTTCCACCAAATTGCAGAATACCCTGAGGTAGTGGGTGCTATAGACTGCACGCACATATGGATCAAAGCAACACCCGGTGAGCAGGGTAGGGTCTACATCAACTGCAAGGGCTTCCCCTCCATCAACTGCCAGGGCATGTGCGATGCCCAGGGCATAATAATGAATGTGTGTGCTGGCTGCCCTAGAAGCTATCACAGTTCCCACATCTGGCATGTAACACAGCTGTACCAGAGATTTGCCAATGGGGACATCCCTCACGGTCACCTAGTGGGGGATGCTGGATACACACTGGAGTCGTGGCTGATGACACCCATCAGAAATGCACACTCACCCGAACAAGAACTCCATAATGAGGCACATGCACAGACCAGAATTATAGTAGATTGTGTGTTTGGAATGCTCAAGTCACGGTTCCAGTGCCTGGACACATCCGGTGGACTCTTGCAGTACTGACCAGCTACATGTACCCAGATTTTTCTTGTATGTGTCATGATACACAATATGATCCTGTGGAAACAGCTGCAGCAGGAACAGCACGGGGCAGGGCCACACAGCCTTCCATCATTGCCAAGGACTGCACAGGCACAGAGTGACTCTGAGGAGGAAGAACCTGAGCCTGCCCCAGTAGGTAGAAAAAGGCGTGCCCAGTATGCCCTGGCCTTGGCAAAGAGGCAACGCATAGCACATACACTGACACAGGAGGGACCCAGGGAATAATACCTCTTTCTGTCTTTCACATACAGTAAAAGGAATGACAAACATTACACTACCTGTGCTCAACCATGTGTAGGGAGTGTACTATGTGCATCTGACAGAGGCAGCCCTGCAGCACCATCCTCAATACTGGGACCCCCACAAGGTAAGTGACTCACACATGCCAGTCAGGGGGGTCACATACCCAGCAACAGTCACAGCCAGCAGGACAGGTGTAGACAAACACAAACAAAAGCTGTGCTATGGCCTCTGAATGAGGCCTATGGGTAACCTACCCCCCAGACCTACACAGACAGACTACAGCAGGTCAGGCAGTGGGACATCAGTTCTGAAGGGTAGGAATTCAGAAGCTAATATGTAGGTAAATAAAAGCTAAAATCTGTAGTACACTGGTATGCCTCTAGTCAGCATGATAGGTAAGACTACAGAATGTAGTAACTAGAGTACCTGACATACCAGTACAGTCATAGCAAATGTGTACAAGTGTCAGGTATGCCCCCCCATCCTACGTAGACATGTAGTAACAGTCAGGTGTGCCCCCCAATCCTGTGTAAAATGTAGAAATAGTCAAGTGTGCCCCCATCCCACACAGAAATGTAGTAACAGTCAGGTGTGCACCCCCAAATCCAGTGTAGAAATGTAGTAATAGTTAGGTGTGTGCCCCCATTCTATGAAGAAATGTAGTAACAGTTAGGTGTGCCCTGCCCAATCCTGTGTAGAAATGTAGAAATAGTCAGGTGCCCCCCCATCCAATGTACAATGTAGTAACAGTCAATGCCAAATGATCGACGGATACCATGCAGAAACAGTATGCTCTCTGTAGGTGTACAACACATAGGTCAGCACTGCAGTACAGACTACGTGGACTTGATCCATACATTCAATATTTATTTATTTTATTTTTATTTTATTTTATTGTATTTTACATTTGTTAACCGGGGGTGTCTGACTGAGCCGAAAAGGCCCTTTTTCAGCAGAGGCCCGGGGGAGAAAAGCTCCACAAAGAAAAATTACAGACACATTTAGTTATTTAGACATAATCAGTATACACACAAATTACAAGAGACATGTTTTTACAGTGGTATGCAGCACAAACAGTTACAGTGGAGAGAACAATCAAAAAATATTAATTTTAAAAATAAAGGTAAGTAATAGATTTGTGGTGTACAGCTGAACTTTGGAATGTAGGTAGAATACATACATAGTACACAGGTACAGTACATACATTGTAGATTAGCCAGTGTTTGTGAGTAAGATTGAAAAACTATTATCAATTGCTCTAGATTTAGTATGTATATGTTATCTGCTTTCACTAGCCTGGGGAGCAATCATGGCACTGCCAACTTTGCTTGAGATGTTGCCTGATGAGGTCTTTAAAGGAGGCTTTGGATGATGTGTTTTGAATGCTAGTAGGGACAGAGTTCCATTTTTTGGCCACCGAACTACTATATAGTGCATCTCCAAAGCTATTGTAGCTGTTGGTGACTTCTAGTAGTAGTTTGCTTGATGATCTAAGAGGCCTTTTGGCTGAGTGATGTTGTACTAGGTTTTTGAGGGCAGGACACTTATTGGGCAGGTATTAGATAGAATGACAGAGGCAGAGCTGATTGTAGGTTAGGAGGTTGGGCAGTTTAAGCCAGTGGAGCTGTCTCAAAGCAGTACAGTGATGAGTTCTATATGAGCAATTTGCAGCAAAGCGGGCAATTCTGTTATAGCAAGCTTCCATTTTGCTTAGTTCAGTTTTGTTGAGATTAGTCAGAATGGGTGATGCATAGAGTAGGGTGGATAGAAGTTGGGAGTGAGCAATGGCTGATCTTGTGTTGTTAGTAAGAAATGGTTTGATACGGTAGAGAGACCCCAGTTTGGCATGTACTTTTTTAATAGTTAAGTTCAGATGACTATCAAATTTTAGGTGGGAGTCTATGGTTATGCCCAATAGCTTAGCCTGTGCCACTGGAGCAATTGGAGTAGCATTTGTGGAGTAGATAGTGAATTGACTGTTAGTGTTTTTGTTAGAACTGGTTATAATCATAAGCTGAGTTTTCTTTGGATTGAGGATAAATTGGGCTTTGGTAAGGTAGTTTTCAACGTCAGAGAATGCTAGTTGAGTTGTTTGCAGAAGGGTGGGAATGTTTTGTGCAGCACAGATTAAGGTAGTGTCATCTGCATACTGAATTATAGATGCATGCTGTGTGGAGGTGTGGAGGTCATTTGTGAAGACTGTGAATAGTAGTGGTCCTAAGATAGAACCCTGTGGGACTCCTATAGTTATGGGCAGCTGAAAAGAGAGAGAATTTTCCCATTTCACAGCTTGGTACCTGTCAGTTAAGTAGCTTTGGAACCAGGTAAGAGTGGAATTAGATAGATGATATTGGTTTAGTTTGTTTAGCAGGATTTGGTGTGAGACTGTGTCAAATGCTTTGGACATATCCAAAAAAAGAGTTGACACTTGCAGGCCTTCATTTTTGAGACAGTTTACTGTGTCTGTGAAGCAGAGGAGAGCTGTAGTGGTACTATGGGCAGGTCTGAAACCATGCTGAGTAGGTGACAGGATGTTGCAGTCTGGGTATGGATGCATTTTTCTAGGATTTTGGCCAGGGGGGAGAGTAAAGCAATGGGTCTGCAGTTATTAAGTTCAGTGGAGGTCCCGCCTTTATGTATGGGTGTAACATAGGATATTTTCCAGAGTTTGGGCCATAGTTTTCAACAATTGATCTGTTTATGAGAGTGGAGACTGGGATAGCAATAGCATCTGCTGTAAGTTTCAAGAAATAGCTGGGGAGTAGGTCGGCTGCTGTTGATGAGGTTTTTAGTTTGGAGAGCATGCTTTTGATTGAAGTGGTGGAAACTGTTTTGAGGGTAAAGCTTGTGTTAGTGTTATTTGTGTTGGGGGGATAGTGAGGAAGGAACTGTCCTGTGATACTAAGGATAGAATTGAGTTCACAAAGTGGGAGTTGAATTGTGTTTCGATGGGAACTTTAGTGTCAGGGGTGGTTGGTTTGGGGTAGCCTTTTGGATGGATTTTAGTAGCTGGTTTACATTTTCCAAAATTTTGGGTTGTGTTGGTATTTAGTTTGTAATGTTGTGTAGTATGATTTTTTGTCCAGCCTAATGCATTTTTTTGCACGGTTGCGCAGTTCTTGGTACTTAGTTAGGCTTTGTGTTTCTTTGTTTTTTTGATAGCAACGCCAGGCAGTGTCTCTGGACTTGAGGATTTGTTTGGTTTCTTTACTGAGCCAGGGGTTTGTAGAGGTTCTAACCTTGATTTTGAGCAATGGAGCGACAGTGTCTAGGTGTTGTAGAAATGTTTTGTTGAAATATGCTACAGCCTGGTCAAGTGGGAGGGTTTTTAGGGGGGTCCAGTCACAGTTACACAGTAAAGTGTTGAGGACCTCAGGAGAGAATTTTTTTGTGTTTCTAGTGGATATATAGTTAGTGGTTTTGCATATGCTTGTTCTACTACGTATAAAGTATATTATGTTGTGGTCACTTAAGGTGTCTGGGAGACTGCCTATGTGACGGTACAATGTGGAGTTGCTAGTTAGGACCCAGTCAAGGATGGATTCCCTTTTAGATTTTTTATCACACCTAGTTGGAATTTGGACTAGCTGCTGGTAGCCATGGAGATTTATTAGATTACTTGGTGGTTCTGATATACAGGTGAACCAATCTAGGTTGAAGTCCCCCAGAATAAGGGTTTCTTGTGAGTATGTGGAAGAACACCAGGATAAGAAGTCTTCAAGGCTAGCAGGTGTATTACCAGGTGGAATATAGATCACAATTGTGGTGATGACCTTTTTAGGGTGAAGTTAAAGTTGTGAGATAAGTATGTCCCAATTATTGGGGGAGGGGTAGGAGTTTGGTAACTGATGGACAGTTAAGTTAGACTTGTAGAGTAAGGCAGTTCCACCCCCTTTACGAAGTGGTCTGTCTTGTCTAATGATATTGTAGACGGTAGGGAGAACTTCTGAGTTAGCTATGTTTTTATTTAGCCAGGTTTCTGTTAAAGCAACTATGTCTGGGGAGTAGTGTGCTATTGTAGCCTGTAGCTTGGAGTTCAGGTATTTTATTTTTGATACTTCTAAAATTAATGTTTAGCATTAAAAGATGGTTGGTTTTGCTGCTGTTGTTGATTTGCCCAGGGATGAAGAAAGTGGGGTTGTTATGTTCTGACATTTGTGTTGGAGCAGTTTGTGTTGGACAGGATGGATTTGGGCCTGGGTTGGGGTGGATATCCCCACTTATGGTGAGCCTGGAGTTAAAATGGTTATACAGATGTTGGAGTTTGGTGAGGAGTGTGAGAAAGTATTGTGTTTTTTTGGAGTAGGAATGAGAGCATATGTGTTTAGTTCTGAATTGGTCCGTTATGTAGTTCTTGAATAAGTGTGGGCAGATATTATTATAATGTGTGGTGTCTGTGTATGAGAGTGCATAATGCAGTGTTGTGCTACTAAGTTTAGGCATATTGCTAGAGTGATAACTTGTGGTGTTGTAAAGAATTATGAGAAGACAGACTAGATTTAGTTGTGTAATAGTCATGGTTATAAAGTTTATGTTGTTTCTAGGTGGGGGGTCTGAATAGGAATTATAGGGTTGCACTATATGTGGATGGGGAAGTAGTGTGGGTGATGCAAAAAATGCCTAGTGGGAATGAAAGTGATTGGGGGTATTTTGTGTGGAGCAAGTTGGTGTGGTTTAATGTGATATGACTTGAGGAGCTGTGATTGGTGGAGGTGATGTGAGGGTGAGCTGTGGGTGTGGCTGTGATTACTATAAATGTAGAGGTAGTGGGGGCAGGAGGGAATAGGGGGCAGGGGAGCGGAGAGAGCCAGAGCATTAGCGAGAGCAAACGGAGTGGGGCAGAGCCAGAGCCAACCAAGGCAAGAGAAAAAAGTAAGTATTACTTTACAAATCTGAACACTTTTAAAACAAATTCCTGAGGTCTAATGGCTTACCGGCTAGCAGAATGTAATTGCTGAAGAGCACTTGTGTCCTGGTGGGAGACTAGAAATTTAAAGATGGCTCCATGCTCAGCAGGATTCTAATATAGACTTTGTATTGGGGGAGGGAGATAGCACAAGGGGTGTAAACCAGGTGGAATGCAAAGAAACCAGAGAGGCAATCAGTGGAAATCAGTGAAGGCCTCAGAGAGGGTAAGTAATAATTCAAACTACCTGTAAAGTGAAGGAGAGAAGAGACAGCAAAGTTTATTAAGGTTGGGAGTGTGTCTTTACATTGACTTGCTGATTAGTAACCAGTTTGTGCACGGATTAGAGTAGGGAGATACATTAGCAATGATACAGATGCAAATAAGCAGGTGATCCTCCAAGTGATACAAACTAAGGCAGAAAGGACTGAGAGGGCTGCTTGATGGTTAATTTAATTTAGTCACAGGGATGTGAATTAAAATCTATACTGTCTATTGGACAGTTAGGATTACTGTACTATCGGGGGGGGGGGGGACACAAGGCTACAACAGTCAGTTTTATTAGCAAGCTGAGAACTACTAAGAAATACTGCTAATGTAATAGCTTCACTCTCATAAAACATACAAGTAGAATGCCTGGGTGGACTGACCCTGCTCTTGAGGCTCAAAATGTATATCCTTGTTTAGTTTGCAATACTGATTTTTTCTAACACTGTATAGATGGAGTGGTAGCCGCAGACTGCAGATTTGTTTGAGTGTGCTACTGTATAGATGGAGTGGTAGCCGCAGACTGCAGATTTGCTTGAGTGTGCTCGGCTAGCAGAATGTAATTGCTGAAGAGCACTTGTGTCCTGGTGGGAGACTAGAACTTTAAAGATGGCTCCATGCTCAGCAGGATTCTAATATAGACTTTGTATTGGGCATACTGGGCATTCTCACACACTTAGAGAAATGAAGGCAATGTCAGTCAACAACATACTGAAAGGTCATACTGGGTATGCTCACACACTTAAACATATGAAGGCCATGTCTGCAAACACCAGTATACCAGACATATCTGGAAGTTGCAGATGTTAGTGCAGACACTCCTCAGTATGCACCACACATGCTTTGCACACACAGTGGACAGGAGTACATACATATATCTAAGGACAACACACTATAATAAACCAAAGGTAGACGTACATAGATGTGTGATCTAGGTCTGTCCCACCCAGCACACAGCCAAAGGGCCACAACCACATGAGGTTCAGATGTCACTCACTGTAGATACTAGCCACCAGTATCTGTCAGCATTACAGAGTATGTGGTGCACGTGCTAGCTGTGTAACATGACTGTACAAGGAAGTAGTCATCTAGCAGCTATATACACATACCTGTGGAATATGACCCTGTGTGTGTTCACATGTGGTGTGTCAACCTCTAGATAAAAAGGTTATGGCCTATGCACACAAACTGCCCTCCCCATAGCCCTACTATGACAAGTCTGCTGAGGTCATCCATTGTGAAATACACCTTTGAGAGAGTTGTAACTCAGTAATCTCTGTGGTGCATCCCATAATTGTGTACTGCTATAGTGTGATAAACTTGTTAGGTAGGAGTTCCAATCCTATACATGGCAACTGTGTGTGTGTGTGTGTATCTCTCTGTGTGTGTGTGTGTGTGTGTGTGTGTGTGTGTGTGTGTGTGTGTGTGTGTGTGTGTGTGTGTGTGTGTGTGTATCTGTGTACAGAACAATGCTTTTTAGGGTAGTCACACTCCCTACAATTCAAATGCTCTACTTTGGCAAGGCTGCTAATGTCATCCATCTCTGGGAAGGTTGTAGCCCATTCATTTCCGTAGCTCATCCTATAACTCCATACTGCTGTAGTGTGCTAAACTAGATAGGCAGGAGTTCTAATCCCAGAGTTGGCAAGTGTTTGTGTGTGTGTCTGTCTAACTCTTGTAGGGTAGTCACACTCCCTACAATCCAAATGCTCTACTTTGGCAAAGCTGCTGATATCATCCACCAAGTAATACACCTCTGGAAAGGTTGCAGCCCAGTAATCTCCATAGCACATCCTATAACTGTGTACTGCTGTAATATGATAGAATATTTAGGTGGGCGTTCTAATCCCAGACCTGACAATTGTGCGTGTGTGTAGAGAGCAATGCATTTTAGGCTAGTCACACTCAGTACAATTAGAATTCCCTACTTTGGCAATCCTGCTGATGTCATTCACTGTGAAATACACCTTTGTGGAAGGAGCTCTTCATTAATCCCCATGGTGCATCCTATAACAGCTTCATGCTGTAGTGTGATATAGACCTCAGTTAGGGGTTCTATACCTGCACAACTTGGTTGTGGGTGTTTTGTGTGTGTTTCAATGTCTGTGTGGGGAGCAGTGCATTTTAGCCTAGCCACACTCAGTACAATTTGAATGCACTACTTTGGCAATCCTGCTGATGCCATTCAATGTGAAATACACCTCTGGGGAAACAGTTCTCCAATAATCCCCATGGTGCATCCTAAAACAGCTTCATGCTGTAGTGTGATATAGACCTCTGGTAGGGGTTTTATACCCAGACATGTCAGTTGTGGGTGTTTTGTGTGTGCTTCAATGTCTGTGCAGGGAGCAATGCATTTTAGCCTAGCCACACTCACTACAATGTGAATGCCCTACTTTGGTAATCCTGCTGTCATCCAATGTGAAATATACCTTTGGGGAAGGAGTTCTCCAGTAATCCCTGTGGCACATCCTATAACAGCTTCATGCTGTACTGTGATATAGACTTCTGTTAGGAGGTCTATACCCACACATGTTGGTTGTGGATGTTTTGTGTGTGCTTCAATGTCTGTGGAGGGAGAAATGCATTTTAGCCTATCCACACTCACTACAATTTGAATGTCCTAGTTTGGCAATCCTGCTGTCATCCAATGTGATATACACCTTTGGGGAAGGAGTACTCCAGTAATCTCTGTGGCGTGTACTATAACTGCATACTGCTGTAGTGTAATAAACTAGTTAGATAGGAGTTCTAATCCCAGACATGACAGGTGTGTCTGTGTGTGTGCGTGTGTGCATGTGTGTGTGTGTGTGTGTGTGTGTGTGTGTGTGTGTGTGTGTAAAACTCGTATTGTGTGTGGAGCTTGTTGTGAGTGTGTAACAATTGGGCCCAATGTGGAGTGTGTTTTGCAAATTTCTTATATGGTGGCCCTAGTATATATCACAATGTCCACCGTACAGGGATAACAGATGTGAAATAGCCAAGAGGCTGGGGTGCAAATCCATACCCATACATGTGACAACAAGGTCAGGCAAACAAAGTTAGCAACCCTAGTATTAGCCAGAGAACACTCCCAACCCATGTCTCTTACCCACACACACTTGCCTAGGCAACAGCTGCTGTGTTGGTAGTACACTGCATATTGCCCACTGATAGTAACTATGGAGTGATTGCAGTTGTCTACAGAGGGTATGGCACCCTGTCCATCTGTCCAATAGGCACTTACATGCAGACAGTGCACCTCCCCATGTTCCCCACTGGACACCTGCAATACCTGTAGTGCCTTCAAATGTGACCCACAAAGGACATGCCATGCCTGAAAACATTCCCCGTATGGACAGATGCCACTGACATCAGGGAATGCTGTTAGCATGCTATCAATGTAAGTTCAGGGAAAACCTCCTGTCCATTACCAGTTCCCACCATATGAGGCCAGGTCTGGCACATCTGATGATAATCTGTGTAAACAACATGGGCCAGACACCCCAGGTAAAGTTCCATATGTCACTGTACATGCATGTGAGAGGTGTGCACATCACAGACACTGTCCATGCCATGGAATAAGGAACATATATATGGCAAGCAATGCACATTATTGGTCACATGCAATAGTCACCCAGGTGACTGGATGGTGAATACAATACCCACCTGTGTGTGCAAATCCAGAAACTACAGCCCTGAGCCACAATGCAGACCATTGTCATGTGGCTTAATGCCAAGGTATACCCATCACCTAGCCTTGTATAGCCATCTGGCACAGTTGACCACTACACACCCGTGAAGCAATGCACCCATGCACATCAGTATTGGCAGTGCGCGTGTGTGTGTGTGTGTGTGTTGTATGATGCGTATGTTCACATTCATACTCACTACAACCCCCATTGGCATACTGAAGCATGCTATTTGATGTCAGACACCTCCCCATACCCTTTGCCCATAAAACCTCCCTATGACCCCAGTGGTGCATGTAATACTTGCACAGTAATGTGTTGTGGCCATCTCGCTAGTGATGAGTTGTATGCCTGGCCCTGCCAAGTGTGTCAGTGTGTGTGCATTCCTGTGAAAATGTGGCTGTGTTTACGCTGGCACCTGTTTATGCGGACAGGCACATGTGCTACAACTACCGTATAGCTACCATATCCCTGTTGCAAATGTCACTCACCATCACATATATGTTCTGAGGGGTCCCCAACACGTAACCTATGTGGCGCATCCAATAACTGCATAGAAATGTGATAGTACTACATAGTTGTCAGGGGTTTGATACCCTGTGCTGGTAGGTGTGTGACACAAACATGTTTAAGTTTTACTCTCCCACCCCATCCTGACTTGTCTTTGCCTCTCTCACTCCCTCTCTGGTGGATGTGGAGACCAACACCTGTTTGTTTAGGCAACAGCATGTGTATTTTAAGTGATGCTCATGATCAGCTGATGGCCTCTGCATGAATTGCAGCCCTCCCCCAGCTGATTGCATGTGGAACAGCTGTGGTAACATTCCCATAGCCAATTGCATGAAAACACACTCCAATATCTAAGAACATCATGTTGATGTTGGGCCTTTTCATTCATCGTGAGCAGGAACTCGATCTGTTGTTTGGCAGACAGCATCTCAGATGGATTGGGGATTTACCTCTAACAATATACACTGTGGAAACAGGGCAATACACAGGAGGGGGATGTGCCTGACCTGACTACAGACTCTAAGTGCTGCTATACTGTATTTGGAGTAATGTTGGTTTAACAGGGTGTGTATGGATATGGCTGTCCTACATGTTTTAATACCTGCTATGTCAGTTCTATGTTTATGAGGAATCCACATCTGCAGGGTCATCTGCAGACTGGGCAGTGTGTGGTGCCTTTGATTTCATGTGTTACCCACAGAGCATCTATCTGTGAACTGCAGAAGGTAGTGTGAGGATTGTATTCTGTAGATGGTGAAAGCTGTGACAGTTACTGACTTCATATCCCTCATAGGACATATGTTTCAACAAACCCTGTTACAACAGTAAATGTATGAAGTTATCACAGTAACAAGTCAATATTGGTCCTGCGTATGTGCTTCCAGCCACAACTCTGTCAGCCTTTGTACATATGTCATGCATTAAGAGGTGCATATGTGCTATATGCCATAATTAGTGTCATCATATCTGATAACAAGCCAGTGAGATATCAGACTGCTACACATGTTATGTACAGTAGAGGTTATATTTGATGACATAACCTGGACATTCTGTGCTTGTTTGTACAGTACTGAGGTCTGTGTACTTATGGTGAATGTCGACAGTATGTGTATTGTTAATATGTACTTTGGCCTGTGTACAGACTGTGGTAGATGGAATTGTTCTAGGTCCCGTCCTATGTGATGTTACATGCTGCTCCATTGTATGTTACCATTTTGGCTTACATGTTTGTAGGGCCATACACACACATGTCCCATACCATATACAAGCACCAGACCACACTGTGTAGTTGCCTAGTATATGTAGGGTTAGTGTGTGAGTGGCACATATGAGGATGGTGTTGAACAGATAGTCCATATATTCACACAGGTGTATCTTATCCTGTGCTGTCACATGCCTGTAGAGCCTGCTATATATGCAGGTACATGTGCATTCCCCCATAGGAGATGTAGGCCAGTATTGAGCCAGTCTGCCCTTAGCCTGCACAGTGCTTTGTTACACACCTAGAAGCTTAGTGTACTTACTTATTGAAATGTCATTTCCAGATAATTGCCAGATGTACTGCTGCCGGGTTTCCTTTAACAGTCATGTATGTCAGATAGAGCAATGAAATGCTGTACAGATGTATGTCACTATCTAGTGGGTAGTATGTGGCCCTGGCACCTCTGTACCAGCAGTTATTATGTGTCAGGACAGACAGGGGTGTGTGAATGAATAATCTATTTGGGGCAAATGCATACCAGTTGTTATGTGTTATACCCATCTACATGGCTATTAACATCCCTATTGTCAGGTTTGGTCCACATGTTTTGCACTAAGGGGTTCTATGTATACCTCTGGACTATACGGAGTGTGTCAGAATGTCCGCATATATTGGCCAATAGCTCTGCTGTAGTCCACAGGAGCATTATGTGCTAGCAGTGGTACTGTACTATGATGTCCTTAGGATGTCTGTCAGTAGCCAATGGCACACATGTGAAAAGCAGATGTGACCTCCCACACACACCATGTCTGTGAAGACAATCCCTATTGCAGTAGCAATAGTCTACTAATATACCTGCTATACATACCTGACATCCCCTTGCACTACAAAGTTGGGACTATAGGGGCTGAGGTAGGGCTACACTCCATGTTCAGGACATATGGTAAAAATATATGTATATATAACTATACAGATATCTATATAGATAATTACACATATACATATCGACAGATATAGATGGGTATGTATATGTCCTTAGATATACATATACACATCCAGATATATACATATAAAAGAAATACATGTCTACACATATACAGATAGTGATACATATGCAGATATACTTATGGATATCTACATATATATAGACAGTAGTAGGTATATCAGAATAGATATGAATGCACATATAGTTATTGATATCTACATATATACCAACAGAACTAGGCCTATCTGTACACATAGGATGTGCATACATATATAGATATATACACATATATCTATATCTATATATATATATATATATATATATATATATATATATATATGTATATCTATATGTACACATATGTATATGTATATATACATATACGTTTTTATGTATATATATATATATATATATACACATATATATATGTATATGTACATACAAAGAGATGTACACATGGCCATATATATGTAGCTTTATATAGATGTGTATTCAGACATATGTATGAGTACATATATATATATATATATACATGTAGACATATATAGACCTGTTATATGTATACAACCATATTCCTATCATGAGTAAACATCACAGTTGTGTATACCCTCCCACATGTACCTCACAATATGGATCTGCTGTGTGCACATTATGATAAAACAACATATATGATGAAACAGTCATATTAATAAGAAGGACTACACAATTTAGGAACTACAGACAAATGTTCAATACTACTCTATATGTGTATTGACAGCTATATTGGTAAAACAGCAGTCTTCACAGTGGTCATGGCGTAGTGGTTAGTTGTTGTGACTTCAGTGTAAAGGGTCCTGGGTTCAAGACCTGCAAGGGCTGTTCATTTTGTTTCTGGGTAGGACAAGGGCTGTTGGATACAGAGTGGATAAGGCAGTTGTGAGCAGCGTTAAGTGGGTTTACACGGGTTTGCGTGAAGCTAAGCAGTGCTAAGCTGTGGGTAAAAGTATGGGCACTTACACAGTTTAGGCAACACTTACCAGTGCGCAAATCAGCTAAGCTGTTATATTGCAGCAGTGCTGATACTTCCTAAGCATAGCTTAGCCCTGGTAACCTGGACATGCAACCCAGTCTGATAGCCTGTAATAAGTGTATGTAATGCCATGTAAAATACATGCACCTATGTACTGTCATTACAGTAGCAAGGGGTGTGAGTGTCATGTGTGGGACACAGACATATATGAGGCCTGTACAGCACTGTTATCTGTGTGAATGTGTTACATACAGGTGTAGTAGCCCAGGGTATGTGCTGTCACACTGGCATCTAGTGCATCATTGCAGTACTACTATTGACAGTGCTAACTCAGGCAAGAGCAGAGTGCTTAATGTAGTACTGACAACAGGCACACTGGCGGGCATGGCTGGACACTGAGGCCTCCCTGTTGTATCCCTGGTGTGTGAGCTGTGCCACAGTATATACCCCTTACTGGTCTGTATACTACTACTAATGCATAGCTACCTGCCAAGCTGATGACTGTCAGACCCTGTACAGATGTTCAGATGGCAGGTATCCAGCTGGGATATGTACAGGCAACCCACTCTTGTATGACACCCTACTATGCATGTGGCATGTGCATGAGATGCATATCCCTGTAGTACCAATGTTGGGGTATACTATGAGTTGTATCACAGTAGCGGCCAATGTGTGATGGTGAGTATGGCAGAGTAGCAGAGGTAGACCCTGGCATCTCAGATATGTGTCTGGCTGTTATCTGTCTGTAAATGTGTATATGATGGTATGTCACACTATGTATCATCCAAATACACCCATTACATCCCCCATTAGCATACTGTACATGTCGGGGGATGTTCTGCATGTTCCATTTAACCTGGGACACTCCTCACCCTAAACGCAGTGCAGTGTGTGCAATGTAAGCCACACATGTCAGTATCATGACATATATAGGTAGTGATCTAGTACCAGTGCTGCCAAATAACAGTGTGCATGCATGTGGATGTGTCTACAACAGGTTGCAGGGTATACATGGCTCAGTGGGCCACCTGTCCATGTGGCACAGGCAATAACTGGTTTAGTAACTTTTAAAATGTGTTTGATTGTACCCCAGATATGTCACAGCCATGGTGTCAGCACAGTGACATACCCCATTGTGGAATATGACTGCAGACCATCCTCGTGCTGACACATGTACATCTACAACACAAATGGATAACATTATAGGGACTGCAATCAACCAGTGTTACTAACAGCTATAATGCATCATTGCTGGATGGCTACACTACCTGCCAAATATGCCTCACACTCTACTCCCTACAGCATGTTAGACTGCAGTACTGTGGTACACTGTTGTACAGTCACTGGGTGCATCAGAACCATATCAGCCTGTCCCTGCATTGATGGTATGGATGATAGGGATGTGGCACAGGTATCATCATATGCACAGGGCATCCTAGTGCTGACACATGTACAACTACAACAAAAATGGATAACATTATAGAGACCACAACCAACCAGAGTTACTAACAGCTATAAGGCATCATTACTGGATGGCTACACTATCTGTCAAATATGCCTCACACTCTAATCCCTACAACATGTTACACTGCAGTACTGTGGTACACTGTTGTACAGTCACCATGTGCATCAGAACTATATCAATCTGTCCCTGCATCTATGGTATGGATGACAGGGATGGGGCACAGGTATCATCATATGCACAAGGTGTGGTGTTGGTTTTCCAGAGGCCGAGGGTGGGCCATACATTTGACACCATGTGTGTGGGTGAGGGGTGTACTGTGGGGAGCTGGGTGATGTGATGTGGTGTGTGTAGGTATGGGGTTGCCCTAGGTGTGTTTGCATAGTGTGTGGGTATGCATGCACACATTTCTGCCATATGGCTGCCCTACCAGGTGTTTATAGACAGCTGCAGACCATACCTGGCAGGGTGTGCAGTTCACTGCCTCTGGCCATGGACAAGTGGACTGTGCCTGCCAGGGGTTCCATGGGCCCATCCAGGTACAGACCTCGATGTGCTACTCTCACCTGCTGATGACTTTTGTCCACTGGTACCAGGTCATTCCTGGGACTGGCCAGGACCATGTGCACATGGCCTGCTGTGGCATGGTGTGGACAGCACACCCCCCACACTGCTGCGGCTGCTACTGCTACTGCTACTACTGGTGCCCCTTGATGTCCTGGCATGTCCACATTGACTACCAGCTATTGCCATTGCTGGCCTACGTCCACACAGCGGTCTCTGCACTCCCACTACATATTCAAGCATGGACAGACCACGGTTGATGAGAGCCATCATCTCACCAGACCAGCTATCGTTGAACACAGTTAATCCACAGATGGCACCAGCCAGTTCACGGGCATTGTAATTTGAAGAAGTGAGAGCAGCCCTCTGCAGCCTCAGGCCCTGTCTGTGGTAATGTTCTATACATGCCTGTGCTGCCATGGCAGCCTGAAACATGCTTCTGCTGGTACCAGCTATGTCACCTCTGCCATGGGCATGATGTCCAGCGGCCCTACCATGAGTACCCTGGGACATTTGCCTATGTGTTGGCCTGCCAGACATCTGGCTATGCCTGCTGTGACCAGATACAGTAAGCATGGTTACCACACTTTCCTGTGCACTGCCACCGAATGCCAGCTTTCCCTCGCTATGGCCATTGATGGGGAGCGTATAGGCACTGAAACTGTGTGCGAGGGTGGGGTGGCTAAAAGGAGGATGTCAAATTTTGGTGCAGTGTCAGCCCTTGACAACCCCACCTGTACCTCATTATTATTATCATCTTTGGTGTCTTTATGGGCACCGACATCAGATTGCATGCAGGAGGGGACCCTAACCCTCCTCGCCACCTGTGGGGGAAAACAATAAATGCACTTTAAAACCTGTACAGCATTGCCTAACAGTACAAACACACACACACACACACACACACACCTCCGTAATACCTACCTATCCATGGCTTTACAGACAGTCCCACGTATATGTCTATATTTTATCCCATCCTGCATCACACTTGTTAGCATGCACACATTGATACCACTCATTAGCATCACAATCCTCTAAATGCCCACACAAGTGGCCACAACACAAGGCCTGTTGCTACTTTACCTGCCCGACCTGTGTGTAGTGGATTTACATGGCCTCACTGCTGTCATTTGGTATGCACCCTCTGTATGCCTGGAAATGATGTGCATGGCCCCTATATGTGTGGGTTATTATGTTGTATCCATAATATATCACAATGGTGTGGCATGTGTATGTAATGCTCAGTACATGCCAGATATGCTGCTCCTTCAGCCTATCATGTGACAACTAATATTTGGATACACTCCCTGGTGTTGACTAGTACTTCCCCAATGCATCTGTAGAGCTGTTTACGTGGATTGTAGGTGACCTCTCTACTGACTGCGATATTAAGTGTGTACCTGGTGTCTACCTTTCCTCTGGATGCATATTCCATGCTACAGACCATATTATACTATTTGCTGTCCTGTGATTGCACACATGACAGGCATTCCTGGTGTGTAATGTGGGATTCCATGTCCATGTACTGCACGGTCCCAAAGGGAAGTACAGCTGTATGAACACCCCACAATCACATGTGCATTCATGGCCACACACACACACACACACACACACACACACACACACACACACACACACACGCACACAAGCATCCTACATGCATCTTCCTCCCTCCACTTCACCACAGTGACCCTACATCTTCCTCCCTCCACTTCACCACAGTGACCCTGCAAGCAAACTAACTAACCACCAGGATGCACACACACACACACACACACACACACACACACACACACACACACACACACACACACACACACACATACACACACACACACACATGTGAGGTTGCACAATGACAGTAACAATGATAGTACACCCAATCCTCCTATTATCCATCTGCCAACATGCAGAACATATGGTACAGAACAGCATGCAGTTCAGTTATAGTCAATCCATGCTAGCAACAGTATACATGTGTGTGATGCATGCGCTGTGTCACTACGTGATGCCCCTTCCCCTGGATACCACTGCACTCATGTACACAGTATTGCTGTGCACCTGTTCTGCACCCTCTGCACCCTGACATGTAGTGTGCACCACAACTCACAGGTGTACAACCCATTGCGAAATGTGTAGTACTGTGTCAGTTATGTCAGCTTTACTTCCCACAGCCCCTATGTTTTTCAGCAACACATACCTGGGATGATATGTGGACAGTTGTCATTGGTGAATGCCTGATGCCTGATTTACAGCTGTCAACATCAATAGACCATGTATGACCACTGCAATACTCCTACACTGACAACCATCAGAGCATACCATGGCTATGGGGGGTGTACACATCTTTATTGATTTTACACTCAAATCCTTGATCTGCCTTGGGACCACATCACCACATATCTTAGCAGTACACAAGCCCAATATGTGAAATATGTACTGTACTTTCACATGCAGTATCTACAGATTGAGTTAGGTGTGCGGCTGCTGACTTCGATGCATACACACCATGTGGGAATATGTTTGCACACTGTTATCATGACGGTTTATTGCAAATCTTGTTGTGTGTATTACAGCAGGCACTGCTCCTGGCAGGGGTATACCAGCGTGGGCCATCTGCATTTGCCAGTGTATGTTCAGTCTCTCTACACATGTCCCCCTATTCTGCAGAATTGCAAGATCTACAAAGGTTTACATCCCATGGTGTTCACACACTGCCATCACTATTGCTGTGTGAATAGGGTTATGGCTGCCACAGGTCCTGAACCTGACTATGTGCAAATAGAGCCATTCCAAACATCCTTAGGACCCTGCTGCAGTGCACTGGTGTGTCATGCTGAGACCCCCCTCCTTCAGCTTTTATGCAGATGCATGACAAGTAAGCTCTACACATGTGTGTCACTTTGCAGTATCCCATACACTGAACACCACCTGTTGCAGTCTAGACACAGCTGCTAATGTGGACTACTGTAATGCCTTATGCCATAGTGTATCTCTGCAGCAGTTGCCATTGTCCTACAGGTGTATACACTGGTGTTGCACTGTATATGGTTGTTGTTCCGAACATGTCACTGCTGTAGGCCATGTCTACCACCAGTATGTTACTCCCTGTGGACACATTCCACAATGACAGGATGTTAGTTATCATGCAGGTGTCTGACAAAACCTTCCAATACCTCATCATGGTCACCCCTGTGAGACCAAGCATTTCATAGCAACAATACATGCACATGTACAGCATGCATTCAGGGTAGGTGTTTTAGATGTGTGCATGGAATATACCATCATCATTACATGCCTGTTGTTTTGGCAAGCATCTACATAAAACATACTTACCAGCTACAGGCTGCTGCCTTGTTGGTATCCCAGAGGGACCTACATAAAAGGGTGCGAGATGCAATGTCAGTGGCCACACCTGTGGCAGTGTTACAGGGTGGGTGGGTGCAATATTACCATACAACAATGGTACATTCCCACGATATAACCACATCTGGACATCTATTTATCACTGCAATGCAGCAACACAATATATCTATGATATTTCAGATATGCTGATCTACCTGTACCAATGAGGATGTTTACACAACAGTGGTCTAGTGATGTGCCCTGTGTCCTCACCTGCATGCTCCTCGGCCAGTGTGTGGGTGACACCCACCTCCATGAAGGAGTCCAGTGCTTGCTGGCTGTCCAGATGGGCAGGTACCAAGAGGCTAGCCAGAAGCTTCTCTACATGTGTCAGGGGGTGATGGATGGCATGGCCCCCCCTGTGGCAAGGTGATACCCCCGGACTGCTGCAGCACGGCAACAGGCATTGTGAAGCAGGTCAATACAATGATGGCAGACCTGCTCATAACTGTGATTGTGCAGTCCGACATCATTGACCCTGTGGACTAGTTCTTTCCACAGGGCGGTCCACTCCTGCTGCTCATGTGCGTGCCTGCCAAACAGCACTGGATAGTGCTGGATCATGTGTGCTATCAACACCTGATTCTCCGCATGGGAATAGATGGGCAACCATGCATGTGCCATCTTGGCTGAAAGACATAAGTTGGAAACAGGTCTGAGCAACTCATACAGCAAGGTTACCACAGTTCGTAAAACACATCTCTGTCACCCCCCCAACCATATCAGCCTCAACAAATTGTACACACAACCCATTAGGTATGGCTACAGCTTAAGTACCGCTTGGACAGATATTGTATTGTACAACACCTTCTGCTATGTGATTGTAGCCATGTCCCCTGTGTGGACACTATAATTGTTGGCCTGTTACAGACTATTCACCTGCATGCCATTGTCAGGGCCACTATGGTTACATATATGCCAGTGGTATGGCTGCTCTGAGATTGCTGCACGTCTGACAGTCTGTGTTATTGGGGATATCTATGCATGCTGTTGGGCATGTAATGGGATTGTGTATACTATTACTACTATCATATGTTCTATAACAGTTACACAATAACATGTAAATATGTATATGCTCAATTGGCCAGCAGATCCACCTCTCCAAACCCATCTGCCCATGATACCTGGCCACATCACATTTGTTTCCCAACCTAGGAACTCCTCATGTACTATTCCAGCAATACCATCAGGTGGAACTACCCAAGGCATGTTGCCCCCCCTCAGAGCACACACAGACATGTTCCTGTCCACTGAGCTCATGTCTAGTGTCTGTTCCATACCGGGCTGCACAGACACATGAGGGATGTGCTACATCAGTCTGAGGCACTCAGTACACATTCACAGGGCCAACATGCTTCTCCTGCTCAGCCTCCACACCAGGCACCTTCAGGACATGGACTGCTGTCGTGAGTAGCAGTGGGTGCGAGGCTTGTTCCCATTGTGCCGATATTGAGGCCTATGGGGCACCAACATCATAGACCACACACACCATCCACGGTGTTTAACCACCATGTGTTACATACCACCCCTGTAGGCTGTGCTCTATATCTACCAATCCTGACCACCTCCACATGTATACCTGCCATATGTCCCCATATTCCCATTGCATACTTCACAGATGGGGGAAATGTTTTCCCAACAAGGGACTAACATGACATACCCGCCCATGATGCACACACTGGCAGCTGTAGATATCTATGTGTATTGCTATGTGTGGTGGTGCCTCACAGATAGCATGCATCACTGTGGTAGTAATATAGGGGACATGTCTTTACATACATATATGTTTGTGTGTGTGTTTGTATATATGTAGACATGTGCATATAGGTATATATTTATATATGTGTAGCTATAAGTGATGTTCTATATATGTTCACATATATATGTCTATACATGGGTATATGTATATTTCTGGACATATATGCTGATATACATATATATCTTTATATATTATATATGTGACATATGTACACATATGCATACCTATATGTGGGGTACATTCAGACATCAGCTCCACAATATCATAACTCCTTCCTGCACAGCTGCACTGTTCTGCCTTGCTACAACACTGACAGGTGCCACATAGGGACATGGTCTGATGTTAAGGGGGGTATATGTAGGATGGATTGCAGATAACCCTATTACACACCTATTGTATTCTGGCATGCTACATTATAGATTCACCTGAGTATCCTGCCAGTGGTGGGCCATGGCTCCCACATGTCCATCATAATGGCATTACTTCCACCACCAGTTATTGACCACATAATATACATACTTCCCATTACCCAACACACATTATGATGGCTTACATCTTGTTGCTGACCTGTACAGTTGACAGCTATGGCCCACTACCCACAGGGACAGACACTATTGTCCATAGCTGTTGTTTAGTTGAACATCATCACAACACCTGATGGCACATATAAATCATTCCACATCATCTATCCATTATGATGGAATAGGTACTACATTCTATTACATGTATATATACTTCACATACCTGTTGTGGGAATGATTTCTTGTTGAATGACAGTTGGCTAAATGCCTTTGACATAGGCTTTAATTTTGCAGAGAACTGTCTTTTTATTTTTATTTCTCTCTCTCTCTCTCTCCCTCTCCCCTCTCTCTCCCTTCTCTCTCCAGTAAATGGATCTCTCACTCTCCACTCTCTCCCCTCTCTCTCCAGTAAATGGATTAAGCTGCCTTGCACCTGGCTTTAGTAGGTGATAGGTGATGGCCTCTGCACCAATCAGTGTCCTCCACTTGCTAACTGCATGCAGCTTGCTGTGTAGTACTTCCAATTACCACTGTCATGGTAACCACCTACTATAAATCCCTACATCATGTGGGCGTGGTCCCTTTACCTTTCCTGTGTAATGGACATCCTTTCTGTGTGTGGGCATCAGTGTTACAGACAGCAGGTAACAATACCTCTTACAGGAGAACCGGCACACTCAGGGCAGCTACATATCTGTAGGAAGTTCCAAAACTACAGACAGAGTGTGAGTAGAGTTGTGTTATTCTTTGTATAGTACTAGTGTTACAGGGTGTGTGACTACATACTAGTTTATCTTGGAATGCAGTCTGTCTGCATAGCTCTCAAGTGTGGGCCTATCGTCTTGGTGGCCAGAGGTGCGGCTATCATGTTTTGTCTGTCCACCACACAGGTCCTGTGTCAGATATTTCACTGGCAGTGTGTGTGTTGAGTACTATCAGTACATGGCTACATCCATTTATGTTTTTAACCTCAATTCCCTGACTAAGGGTATGTTGCAGACTATCCTGTAAAACCAGTGACTTGCTTAGTGTATGGCAACCGTTTTCCACATGTGGGCCTGTGTTCCAGCCTCTGTCCTCCACCTACATACTAAGCTTTGCACATATGACATGCTGCCAGAGGTTGTTCTGTAGTGGGCTGTCAGTATATCAATGCTGCCATTGCTGCCATCAGTCCAATGCTGCTGTATCCCCCACACATATGGTGGGGTTGAGGCCATAAATGTGTGGGCTTCACCTACACAATACAGTGGTATATGGCCCTGTGTTATTGAGTCTGGGGGGATGCATTGGCTGTTACAAAATGTGGGGGTATTGGGTGAGCTGCCTTAAGGTATCTGGATGTACAGTACCATACAATTCACCTATATTTACATTACTTACATATATTGGGTTAATGCAGGTCTACTGCCTCCTGCCATACAAACTGTTCTGTTTGCCAGTGTGCTTATGATGATGTCAGTTATGCCTTGTTATGTAACAGTTACATCCCATCTGGTAAACTGAAGTCTTTATCACCTAGTGATTTTGTACAGTGTAGATAGAGGGTGGTGAACTATACACCTGCATTACTTACTGTTGATTGTTTGGTATCCTGTGACCCAGTCTTTCTTTACTACTGTACAATTTGAAGGGCTTGGCCTGGACAGCAACAGTTGTGAACCTTTCCAGACTACTGTAATAGTATAACTGTTTCACAGTTGAATTACTCTGATTATATGGATGTCAGTGTGGGAACAGCTATATTACATGGCATATAAAACTGTAATAGTACACAAATAAATGTTTTCCATTTCTGCAAACCTGTGTGTGGTGTTTTATCCTATAACCTCTCTGTGGGTATATGTTACAGGCAATGATTGCCATTTGTATGGGTGGCCCATACAGTGTCCAGTTGTTAAGGTGTTAACTGTAGGCATAGTGGCTGTTCCATATTGTGTGCACTTTCTACATATGTACCTTACTGTACATATCTCTGCATGTGTATGTGTAGTCACATGTATATCTATATCTATAGCTATATCTATATATCTATATCTATCTATATATAAATATCTATCTATATCTATCTATCTATCTATCTATATATATATATATATATATATATATATATATATATATATATATATATGGGTCTACCTGATAACACCAACACGCCAAAACACAGACAAAGAAATCACCGACACCACAAAACCAAAAGTTCAAAAACACGAAACTTCACATGCCCGACAAACCACAATCCCAACAATCAACAAAACAAATACTTTTTCTGAAAAACACACACACAACACAAGCACACCAACAACCTTACAAACCTACACTAAACCTTACATACACAACTATCTATGCACTAACCTTAACCCAAAGCCTAACCCTAAGGTCCGTCACTATCGCGCACTTACCTTACCTGCACCCTAACTCAAATTCACTTAATCCACCCCTAACCCTTAAGTCTGTCAATATCGCACACTTACCTTACTCGCACCCTAACCCTAACTAACTTAATCCGCCCCTAACCCTTAAGTCTGTTACTATCACACACTTACCTTACCCGCACCCTGACCCTAACGGCCGTCCCTATTGCACACTTACCTTAACATGTCGGTGTTCTCAGCGTTGGGATTTTCAACTTTCGGTCTTCTCCGTTGTTGATCTTCGAGTGTCGGTTATCTCATTGTCGTTCTTCTCAGCTTTTGGCGTTATCAGGTAGACACATATTTATATATCTGCACATATCTGCATCTGCATATATGTGTCTATGTATCCTGGGGATGTTGACAGCTTCCACATTTTACATTTCCTATGGGAGCCAGACTGTACTGCATGATATGTTACCAGTATCAGCCTGACATCATACAGGTGGGATGTAGTACTGTTAACATCTTCTGCCCATATCGTGTCAGGTCCTGGTTATGGGATCTGCAACACCTGGTAGTGTATTGCATGGCGGACGTGTTTGGCTGTGGGGAGGGTATACCTATTCATGCAAGACTTATATTGTTTGGGGCCCCTCATCCCCATTAATGGTGCATGTGGGCATATATGTTTTGGTTAATTTACCATTGTTATCTACAGATGTATGGCCATATATACCTATGTATATATATATATATATATATATATATATATATATACATATATATATATATATCTGCTTACCTATATATAACTATGTCCATATATACCTACATAGATATATATCTGCTTACATATATGTAACTTGCTGTGTATATGTAGACATATAGGAGTAGACATCTACATGTGTCGATGTAGGCATTTGCATGTATATATGTTCATATATATTTATATATATATATATATATATATATATATATATATATATATATATATATATATATATATATATATATATATTAATTATATATATATATATATATACACACATATATAGATATGTTGTATGTTTTTAGATATTAATATATTTACACACACACATACATCTAAATGTTGGAATACATTCTCTGTACTGTTGCATGACTGGGCTGGATGATATGTTTTTGAAAACATCAGAGTTATGTATATCTGGCATGGCTTAGTGGGAAATCACTTTGTCTGTGGTGTGCCAAGTCCTGGGTTTGAGCCTTGCTCAGGCTGTGTATTTTGTTGCTGGGCAAAACACAGGCCATTGGATACAGAGTGATTAAGACACCTTAAATCAGTTTTAAGCAGGTTTGCTTGGAGGTAAGCATTGCTAACTTCCGATTACAATTTCCTAAACTCTGTTAGCTCCTGCATTACTTAACCTGTGTAGGCATTGCTTACCCCCATGCAAACAGGCTTAAACCTGCTTACTGCTGCTTAAAAGTGCTTACTCCTGCTTACCCCTGCACATTTCTTTGAAAGAAAAAGGGGTTGATAGGAAAGTGATGGAGAAAGGGGCACAAAGAGGGAAAGACAGTAGGGAAAATAGCCAGGGATGTGCATGAAGGGTGTAGGGAAGGTCCATAGCTGCCCATTTCTTCTACAGCAACAGCTGTGCATATACACTGAATTTCTAGGTAGATTTGGACACTCAATCCCCTGGGAGAGGGGCGAGGACAACAGTAATAAGTTGTGATGCCAATTAGGCTGGATTACATGTGTCCAGTGGACACGTTTGAAATGGACCGCTATGTATGGGGAGTGATTTTTTTGTGGGAACAGATTGCTCTTTTTTTTTCAGGTGAGAGTGGGATGTTGGGGAGGAGTAGTAGGTATATTTGGGGAGGTACGTTGGGTAGATTAACAGACAAGACAAACAAGACTCATATAGGGTCAGTATATGACATGTTGGGGGTAAACACCTTGATGGGGGGGGGTTGTTGGGATATCGAAAGCCCACAAGCCCCCTAGTGGTAACAATGGGACTGAGGTCCCACCCATGGGCAGTCACTACTGCACCTTCACAGCCCTGAAGGTGGCTGTGCTGGGGGGCTGAGTCACAGAGCCAGGCTGACTCTCTAATCGTAACACGCGGCCCTAGTGCTGGCATAGAAGATCACTAAACTGCTCGTTGATCTCTCTATGCACCATGACCCTGACCTGGCGATGGGTGACAGGTGCCCCTCCCCTGAGGCAGTTACACTCAAAGGTGGTGCAGGACCAACAGACAGGGAGGTCCCAGGTTGTGCCCCAGACATTCTGGTGCTCGGTGCCATGGCCAGCTGAGGTGGGACAGGTGGGCCCGCTGGGACCAGCCTTCTCAAGCATGCTATAATGTTTAGATTTCATCATCATTTGTGGGTTAGTAATAGTCAACACATTCCAGGTTTAGGTATAACAGCATGCATAGATATTCTCATTAACCCAGACACCAGATACAGAATATTTGCATAGCCAACACATCACATGCATATATAGGACCACAGTGTTAATAAGAAGAGCATGCAGGTACATTGATGGCACCATGCCACCAATATTGGAATAATTTAATATAGCACATGCATGGGAACCATCAAAATATTTATCAAACAATTGGACATTATCAGAACATAGGTGTCATTACATACTGGTTGGTGTGGGTATGTTGATTATTGTTGGGGATATGGTGGGGGGAGAGAAAGATGTCAATTAGCAACTAGTATTTTCCTGCAGTCCACATTGCATTCCTAGTCAGTGCTGTTATCTGTACCTTACAAGTCTTACTACACTACGCTATAGCCTTAGTTTGGAGAGTGATATGGCTGTCGTCATTGTTATACATGATCTTAGTACTTATAAGATTGTTAGTTTTTATGATATTAACAAAGTCATTATGAATGTACAAGAAACTCTTCATGACCTACTTTATTGTAGACAGATCAATACTGACTTACATGAATATCTCTTTATTGAACACCCATTAATACCGGTAGTCAAAGGACTACCTAAGATACATAAGCAAGTCACACCCATTCCTATGAGGCCCATAGTTTCAGGTAAAGGGTGGGTCACTTCTAACATTTCTAAGTACATTGAGCATAGTCTTAGATCACTTGTGGACTCTATTCCATCTATTCTTATGATTTATTAGACAGTATTATACAATTGAAGTTAGAGAGAGTACCTGGTAAGTACCTTTTGGTGACACTGGATATAAAAAATTTGTTTACCTCCATCCCCAATGAAGCAGGTTTAGAAGCAATTAGGGAGTTATTGGTTAGTGAACCTACTTTTACTGGTGACAGAATCATTTTAATTTGTCAACTTCTTGAGTTAGTCCTCAGCAATAATGTTTTCATGTTTGGCAATGTTAATTATCTACAGACATGGGGGGTTGCCATGGGCACCCCCTGTGCCAATACTTTTGCCAACCTGGTGGTTTTTAGCTGGGAAAAGAGGTATCTATTTGACCATCCCACTTTTAGTAAAGTTAAGTACTATAAACGTTTTGTTGATGATGTACTAGTTATATGGGAAGGCACACAGGAAGAATTTGAGCAGTTCTTAAGATATTTAGAAACTACAACAACTTACCTTAGGTTCACTATGGACTCTTCATTTACTAAGGTAAATTTTCTAGATGTGACTCTTACTCTGACCGAGGAAGGTAGTATTACTTCTTCTATTTATAGGAAACCATGTTGGACTAATACTTTGCTTAGCTTCGACAGCATGCATCCGAGGCACACATTTTCAGGCATAGTAAAAAGTCAATTCATAAGAATCTCAAAACTATGCAAGTCCAATATTTCATTAACTAAAGAAGCGGACAAGCTAGAGTCTTGGTTTATAGACAGAGGCTATGATCATGCACTAGTTAAAAGTATTAGACAAGACATAATAAAAGATCAAGTCATAATAGATGCTATATCAAAGAAAGTGATTAGGAATGAGGATAGTGATACACTTACAAGAATAAGGTATCCACAACATAATTCTAAAGTCTTGAAATATGTAATCAAATACACCAGTGACGTGAAACAGATTGAGAAAATCATTTGTAAGAATTGGAACATACTAATTACAGATGAGTTAGTGAAAAGTATAGTAGGTGTTAAACCTAGATTTATGTATGAGAATTGTCCTAATCTGAAACAAATTTTATGTGATACTTTTATTCATAATAACAGTACAACAGTTACCATCAATAACAGATTTGGTACTTTTCCGTGCATGAGTTGTAACAGATGTTCCTCTATTTCAACATCACAAATATACACTCATCCGTTTTTGGACTTTAAGTTTATTCCCAGGCTTTATGCTACTTGTTTGACAAAAAATTTGATATATTTAGCAACGTGCAATAAATGCACAGCTTTCTATGTTGGCCTTACTAAACGTAGGCTAACTGATAGAATTTATAACCATTTGTATGAAATCAAGAAAGGTAGTGATAACAATGCCTTAGCTTTGCATATTAAGGAGAATAAAGAACACATTTTTTGTTTTAGGGTCTTAGAAATTGTGCCAATGAACAAGAGAAGAGGTGATACAAGTAATATGTTAGCTATGGCAGAGTTAAAGTGGATTTTTAGACTGGGAGCTCACCTCTCTCCAGGTTTAAATAAATTTGTCTCTATTAAACCCATATTAAATAACAGATGGTGATTTAACATTGTTAAAAAAATGTATTTTTAAGCTAAATATTTTCAGATGGATTATTAGCATTTTCTATCTCAACACTTTGGGCAGGATATCTAAGAGTATGTCATAGTTAGGTCTTTATGTATTATAAAATTTCTTATTAAGGTGAGGATGTCTTACCATAGAGTAGTTTTAATATTTTTAAGTTTCTTATATTAAATAGATATATATATATTTTAATAGTAATTTTATTTATTAATTCATTTATATATATATTAAAAAACTAATCTTTTACAGAGACATTTGTATATATATACTGTTCATAAACTTGTACATTCATGAGTTATTTGATCATTTATTTATTTATTCATTTAATTATTTACTTAATTATTCACTATTTACTGGTTTATATAGTTATGCAATTCATACCAAGACTATGGTGTTAACGACTATGTATTAAAATTCATGATATGTAGGTTGCCTAAAAGTGTTTAAAAGTGTTTACAAGAGTTTCCGGTAAAACAGTAAGGTTCATTCTAAAGTGGCTTGTTAAAAGAATGGCTTTATAAAGTGATGTATATAAGTGGTTGATAGCTGCATCTATTCCCTGGTTGTTAGGAAGAAAGGAACAAAGAATGTTAAATGCTTATTTTTGTTTTCCTGCATTCGTAATTGAATGAAGTTAGGCAGGGTCTTGAGAACAGAATTTGCATATACGGATAATTAAGTGATAAATTGAAGACTTAATGAGTTAAGTTCCCGCCTACTTTAGTTTAAAACAGAGAGTTTTGTTTTTAAAATTTATCTGATGAAGCATAGTTGTATCTATGCGAAAGCGCTTATCAACTTTCTTGTTATATGGAATAAAGATTTAAAGTTTTACTTCTATTTTTGCATCAAGGACTAAGGAGTTTTATTTCCAACACATCGTGGTGAGACCAATTTCTCTTTTTGTTTGAAATTTTGGTTCTGGACTTGTGAAACTTGGTCTCTTTATCGGAACGGTTGCATCTTTTAGTTTGTTATACATGAACATGTTTTACCTGCAGTATACACCTCTTACCTGGTATACCTGTGGAGGGAATGTTTGTTAACACTAACTAACTGTTTCTACACATACTCTCAGATTCCGGGTTGTTGTTTTACACATAGCTATCCAACTCTTTCTGCACAGACTCTGGCCGTGTGCTGACCACATGCTGGTGTGCCGGGACATATCTAGAATATTGCCTTTTTCCACTTTTAGTGACCTGACACACACATATACATGCTTTCCTACACAGTTGTATCATGTAGCACAGTGTGGGTGACAGTAACCAGTGATACTTTATTATTCAGAGAAACTGCAACACTCACAGTTCCCTACAATTCCAGAGTGAACAGAACCAGTACAGGTTATAATGGTCTGTATTTCTCAGCACAGTGTTCATATCCAACGTACCTGTGGGAGCAATGTTTGTTAGCACTACCTGACTGTTTCCACACAAAGTTCCAGATTACACATTAGTATTATGCACATACATCTCACTCTGTTACTGTACACACTCTGGTCACAGCTTGACAACATAGGAGTGTAGATAGGACATACTTGAAATATTACTCTCCTAACATTTTCAGGGGTTGCTACAGTGACAGGTGTGTTCTCATGATGTTTGACAATCACTTGTATTCCCTGTTTGCTGGCTAAACATCTGGGGTCATGCCACAGACTTACCAGGGGGACAGGTGGACAGGCAGCAGATATGGGCACATATACTGGACATTCTGGCCTCATCTGTACAGTTGTGGGGTATGAATCTGTATGCAGCCTAATTCCACTCCCAGGATTCAGACCATGGCTGTGTCTGCTACAACTTAAACACTATCCATCACAGTTGTGTCTGCTATATAGATATTGCTGTATATCTCCTATCTGATTTCTGTCTTATTAATCCCCTGTGCTTTTGCATTCTGACCTTGTATTACAACACTTATATACAGATTTCCTAGACAGGTATATGTTGTTGGACAGTGTGGGTGACAGTGATGTGTAATACCTCATTATTCAGAGCAACTGCATATCATTCTTATATTCCGGGGCACACCTGTGGGAGGAATGTTTATTAGCACTACCTGAATGTTCCCACACAGTACCAGATTCCACAGAACTATTATGCACATACATCTCACTCTGTTATTGTACACACTCTGACCACAGCTTGACAAGTTGGGGTGTAAATGGGACATATGTGGCTTCTTAGTCACATAAGGTATTGGGGAGTTTCTAGTGTGCCAGCTTTGTTCTCATAGCTGTGTGTCAATCAATTGTATTTCCTGTTTGCTGACTATACGTCTGGGATCATCCCACTAAATTCCCAGGGGGACAGGTTGATAGGCAACATATATGGGCCACTTTACTAGACATTCTGGACACCTCACCTAAACATACTGTTCAAACTCAGCCTCTCTACAGGCTATGTATCCACAGAGTGGTGCACAGCAACAGCTATCCCAGTCCACAAAGGTGGAGCCACAATGGACTCCGGGAACTATCACCCTATAAGCCTGACTAGCCTGGTCTGCAAGGCTATGGAACACATCATCATGGAACTCATTAACAGAGGCATTGGGAGATCATGCCTCCTAAACCTGGTGGAATTCTTTGAGATGGTTACTAAGGCATTAGAAGAGGGAAAGGAGGTCCACACAGCCTACCTAGACCTCGCAAAGGCTTTCAACACCATTCCCCATTCTAGTATTATAGACAAGCTCACTAGCTTGAACATAAACCCCTATGTCACGAGATGGGTTGCCAACTGGCTCATGGGTAGAACCCACATGGTGAGAGTTGCAGGCTCTACATCCGACTCTAAACCGGTTACAAGTGGCATCCCCCAGGGCTCAGTCCTAGGACCCCTCCTGTTTGGTATATACGTCTCAGAGGTACAGGCAAGCATAGGAGGACTATGGCTGAACAAGTTCGCAGATGACTGCAAACTAGGGGCCATAGCTGATTCTCTGGCTGATACAGACACCCTCCAGATGGGTCTCACTGAGACGGATACCTGGTGTCAAAATCATAGCCTCAAGCTAAATGCCAAAAAGTGCATAGTCATCCCCTTCGGAAAAAACAAAGTACCCACGAACTACCACAAAAGTGGTAGTCCCCTAAATACAGAAAATGTAATAAGGGATCTGGGGACTCAAGTAGATAGTAATCTCTCCTTTGATAATCATATTGCCAAGGTTGTTAGAAAATCCTTCTATATGGCCTACCTAATCACAAAAGGGTTCGCATCTAGAACAAAAGAGGTTATTGTGCCTCTCTACTCATCACTCATTAGACCCATCATAGAATACAACACCCCATTTGGGATGTACCTTACAAGACACCTGCAACAGCTGGAAAGGCCACAAAAGTACCTCACCAAGAGGATTACTGGCCTTAAACAGATGCCCTATGCAGCCCGACTCAAGAAACTCCTGCTGTACTTGGTTGCATACCGCTTACTCAGAGGTGATCTCTGCCTGACATACAAGGCCATGTCCAACCCAGAATTCATGGACATGCTCCACCTAAAAAAAAACAAATCCCAGAGAGCCACACACTCTAGAGATATAAACCTCACCACAACGATAAATAGGACATGCTGGAGGGATAGATTCCTATCCCAGAGACCCCCCATGCTTTGGAACAGGATTCCAATATACATCAGGCAGAGCCCCTCACTAACACTCTTCAAGAGAAACCTTGACGGGTGGATGGGAAACAGAAAATTTACCCCGGGGATCACTGCACTGGCTCTGCTGGACAGTGGTGCAGGGAACTAATGGCTTTGCTGGACAGAGGAACAGGGAACTAATCTATGGGGGTGGCGAAAGCCAACACATTCTGGCTAGGCTTATAAATGCCCTTGGGCAGATAGCCTAGTACTTACCTATGAACCTATGAACCTATATCTGTACAGTTGTGGGGTATGATTCTTTATGCAGACTACTACCACTGGCAGGATTCGAACCGTGGCTGTGTGTGCTAAAAAAAAACAACAGTTCACATCTCAGTTGCATGTGCGATTTGTTTTTTGCTGTTTGCAGTTTCTCTTTTTACTGTCTATGTGTCTCTCAGTTGTACTAAATGGCCTCTGGGGATTACACCTGTCAGATACAGGCATTCCTAGACATTCAATTTATGGTGCACAGTGTGGGTATCAGAGTGCTTACTACAACAGCACTATTACATGATTGCAGATTTACATTACCATATGATACCAGAATATACACATGCAGTCCAGCAGTTAGACCTGTTTTTTCAGGCTATTACACTTTTATTGACATACAAACAATATGGGACTCTTCCTGCCATATTCTCTAGTGTATGCGGTACCTGCCTTGAACAATACAGGTTTTATACAGGCAATTAATTTACTACTACTTTTAGTTTTATTTCCTGTGACAGTAAATGCGTGAGTATTACTGACCTGCCTCATGTCACAACCTCGCCTGGCAACTGATGTGGGCCTCCTGGTTCATGGCCTGCTCCATTGCAGCTGTGGGGGACATAAGAGGAATATTTAGCCATACATGTCTATGATATACCTTAGCTGGCAATAATTACACACATACTGGGGTGATACTTACACATGACTGGAACATCCCTTGCTGCTCTAGCCTCTTGGAACCACTCCTCCAAGAGGTTCCCCTTACGCCGCTTCAGGTCAGCATAGTGGTGCCTGACCTGCTCACCAGTTTGGGTTATGCCAGTGGCACTGGTGAGGTCATGGGCAAGACGGTCCCAGGCCTCGGCCTTATACTGGGAGCCCTGGTACTGGCCATGCAGCAGTCTCTGCACATGGTCTTTGACAAGGAATTCCGTCATGACCTTGGACTCCTGGATGCACCAGCACTGTACCAGCAAGCGCACACCGTCTCCCCTTACTGCCATAGTGCCTGCAAGCGGAAGCTACAACCAGTTATGAGATGTATTCCCACCTCTTGGGTTTAAGTAGGGCCAATTTTCTGTACTTTTCTGTGATTGGCCAGTTTTGAAAAGGCTAAGCTATGGGCAAACCTGCTTACCTATGGCTGGTATTGTTTAAAGGGGTATACCACTGGGCATAATGAGTTAGCTGCCCTACACATTGCTTATACCTCCTAAGCTGCCTTGTGCAATGCTTAGCATTGCTTACATTAGACTTTGCATTATAATTTCTTTTTGGCATTGAGTTATTAATCATTGCACCTTATATGTATGCCTGGTATCCATGATTAATGTGTACGTACACTCTATGGGGTCCTTGTGTTTTATTGGGAACTTTAACACTCTATTATAATTACACCTCACTTCTGGGCTTACTGCTGTACTCCAGTTCACATATTTATGTTATGTAGTGGGTTATGGAACATATGACTGTATACTGATTCCTTTCACGGGTTCAGTTTAGTTTTACTATGGTAAGGACTTGTTTGCTGATACCTCATTCTTCTGTACTTCTGTGATGGCTTGGTGGTTAACTACTGTGACTATGGTGCATAGGGTTCTGGGTTTGGGACCTGCATGGCTGTTTCTTTTGTTGATGGGCAGAACAAGGGCTGTTGGGTACAGAGAGATTAAGGCACTTTTGAGCATTTGTAAGCAGGTTTGAGTGACGGTAAGCACTGCTAACCTGCCATTACATCTGCTTACAGAGATTTAGCTTTACAATTGCTTAGGCATTGCTTACCACCGGGCAAACGGGCTTAAGCCTGTTTACTAGTGCTTAAATACGATTACTACTGCTTATTTGTGCTTAAACCTGCTTACTAGTGCGTTATTCATTATGACACTGACATCTCACATGTGCATTTACTGCAGTACTCCAGTTCATGAAAATATGTTATTTGGTAGGTTATGCAACATAAATAATACTCATAACATGCTTTGTCATGGAAAATGGATTATGCTGCAATGGGACTTGAAGCAGGAATGCCTGCTTATAAGGCAAATACTCTGCCCACTACACTATTGCTGTATTGGCTCAGTTGCGTCTATCTTCCTTGTTATCCTCTTCAGCCATTTGAGCTGCATTAACCATAGCTAAGCGATGGGCACACCTGTGCACCTACGGTTAGCTTTAATCGGATTTAAAAATAAATAAAGGGTTTCTTCATTTTATTTATATATACTGTTGCTGTTGTACACAAGGGGGACTGTTGGTGGGGATATTTTTTTATTTATTTATTTAACATTTGTTGACCGGGCTAGTCTAGCTGGATATATGCCCATTTTCAGTAAAGGCCCGGGGAGAAAAGCTCCACAAAGAACAGTCAATTTAAAACAAATCAAAGTTTTTGGGCATGTATAGACAAAAAGACATAGATAATAGTTTACAAGTGACAACAATACAGCAAAAATAAAAAGAAAAAAAACACAAAGGTTTTTTTTTTTTTTTTTTTTTTTTAGGAAAGTACAAGGTGTAGGGAGGGGAGTAATAGTGGAAGAAAAGACACAAGGAAAGTGGGGAGAGAAATGCAGAGAGGTTTGGAAAAAGTAAGGTAGAAAAGAGAAGTAATATCTAATATGAGGAGCTCGGAGAAGGTAGTTCATAGTAAGACTTTAAGTGACCTAAGGAATGAGAAGGGAGTAAGGAGGATATGCTTAGGAAGCGAGAAATAGTGATAAAAAGGAGGAGAGATTTTAGTCTGGGTTGCTGCATGGGCAGAGCCAGTGGTTAGTAAATAGTGATAAAAAGGAGAAGAGATTTTTGTCTGGGTTGCTGCATGGGCAGAGCCAGTGGTTAGTAAGATGAAGTTTGAGCTTCTTTTTGAAGAGTGAGGAAGAGGAGATCATAATGAGGTCCTTAGGAAGAAGATTCCAACTTTTCACCACTGTGAAGGAGAAAAGTGAGTCACCTGCTTTGTTATTAGATTTGTGTATGGATACTAAAAGTTTGTGTGAAGAGCGAAGGTTAGAACGATTTTTATAGGGACTAATAAGTTTGTTAAGGATAGGTGTTTTTTCAGGGAAGTAAAGGATTTTTTGGGTGATTATAAGTTGCTGAGATAAAAGCTGATTATCAAGTTCAAGCCATCCAAGTTGTTTTAAATTTAGGCAATGGTGAGATCTAAAAGGGGAGCTGGTAGCAAATCTGGCTATATTATTTTAGGCGGTTTTTTAATTTGTTCAGGTTAGTTTTAGATAGGTTTGTGAATAAAGGTGATGCATGCAGGAGAGTAGAGATAAGATGGGTGTGCGCAATGGTAATTCTGGCTGAAGGAGTAGGGAAAGGCTTGATTTTGTAGAGGGAGCCAAGCTTTTTGTTAGTAGATTTAATAGTGGTATTAATATGAGTGTCATAGTTTAGGCAATGATCGATAGTAACACCTAAAAGTTTGGTTGTTGTGTCAGGATCGACAAAAGAAACCACACCACTCTACGAGCCTCCAGAGAAAACACCAAAATGTAGAAAAAAACACCGGTAGGCTCACCACAGCAAAAGTCCTGTTGAAAAACGAAAATCCACTGCTTCAAAAATCAAGATCTCTTTATTAAAACACTGCAGACTGTTGTGTCAGGAGATATGACTGTGCCGTTTTTAGATATGATGGAGAAGTGGAGTGGTGGAGATTTTTGTGTGTGTGTGAACAACAAAAGTTTAGTTTTTTTAGGGTTAAGGAGGAGACATTGCTGTAAAAACCACTCTTCCACAAGAAATACATTTTGGGTGAGAGATTGAAGTTCAGATGGGTTAGAGGCTGAGGAGACTAAGGTGGAGTCATCTGCATACTGAATGGTTACGGCTTGGGGGATGCTAGAAGCAAGATCATTGATAAATATGGAAAATAAAAGGGGACCTAAGATAGATCCTTGGGGGATATGCTGTCACCTATGAGCGGTCTTGCTCATTTCATACTCCTTTCTGCTATTCTTCATTGCAGGAACATGTATATTCTGAGAGCTCTGCTCTCAGACATACCCCCTGCACTCTTACATGCTCCGTGTAAGCCAAGGACCTCAGGCAGCACCCCTCATTACTATGCATGGCGCTGCCATCCTGCTCCTAAATGGCCACCTCCATGCAGGACTAAGCTAGTCTTGCATGGAGGAATAGTAAATCTGGGGGTGAATGTTTTAGTTCTTAGTCCAGACTCCAGACTTGCACTGTCAACACTAATCATTTTTTGGTTTATGCAATAAATTAGCAGTAACATGGTGTGACCCAAAATGTTTTTTTCAGTAAACTGCAGTGACACTAAAGTGCACTCAGTTTTAATAACATTTTGTCAGTGCTGTTTACAGGGAAGATTTTTAACTCTGTCATAATGATGTACTCTTGCTTATTTTTGCTGTACGCTACACCAAATCACATCACTCAGCTAGTGTTGTTGGCTTAATATTTTGTTTCAGTTTCCCTTTTCATTTAATTTTGCATTTTGTCTGTCTCTGTCTACATTCTGCAAAACTAATGAGAAATCAACTTGAATGCCATGCTCTGCTGGTCAGGGCTGTTCTCACATCATCATTTTGAGAGACAAAATAGAACTTCAGAAATCATAATTTAAAGGGCCCAATTGGAATTTTGTGGCACCCTATTATTTTCAGCTTCAAACTGGCATTCTCTAAGGCCCAGACTATCAGCTCACAGAACAGTTGAGAGGTATTCCTCAAACACCAGCAGATACTCAACTGTTACTATGTGGAAAGGGAGACAACAGATGACCTAGTCAGACAGTTTCACCCACATGTGTTATTAATGGGGATGGATGGATTTCCCACTCCTGTGGGTACAATGGTGTGTGTAGCAATCATCATCTTAGCTACAGAGACCTTCCAGCAACTTACAGGAGACACATTAGGGATATATGCATCAGCCTCGAGTATCCTACATCAGTTACACATAGTTATGCTGTAACATTTGAAGGGGCAGATTGGCTCCCCAGCACTGTAGAGGAGAGAACCATCACTGTGTTGGCATTTTATCACATAGCCTATTCCTTGAGATCATGCAAGCCACACATTTACACACACACATTGCCATCAAGGCCTAATGTGGATCAAGGCCTTATGTGATTCAGCGGGACTGCACTGTATACCACCAAGGTACCAACCACGAACCTCCCCTCCAATAAGAAATTTTAAAACTTTTTGCAACAAGCACAAACTGGTAAAAGCAACTGGAATTCTGTTTATTTAATCAATGCACACAGACAGTTTACACATAGTCAATTAACTGCTTTCATCTTACATAATACAGGGACTTCAATAGAACTGACAGAATAAGTTGCTAAAACCTATACATAAAGACCATTACATGACTAACTAATTAGTAAACTCAACCAAGTAATCAGGAATGTAATTTATGGAACTGTTTATGCTATTATAACAACCACTAAAAGCAAGTAACTTAAAACCATTAGTAGTAATGATATAAAACTTCTGTTACAATTTCTTTGAAAATAAATCTTTTTGAAAATAAAATAAGGGAAGCACAAAGAAGTGAACAGTTGTGGCCTTGCTGCTCTTAACTTAAGGGCACTATTAAGTGACAACATATCATTTAAGCCAGGAGGATTGGTTCATAGGTTCATAGGTTCATAGGTTCATACTAGGCTATCTGCCCTAGGGCATTTATAAGCCTAGCCAGAGTGTGTGTGGCTTTCACCACCCCTTAGGATGAGAATACTATACCCATTAGTTTGCTGTGCCTCTGTCCAGCAGTGATACAGAGATGATTCCCGGGGTAAACCTACGATCTCCCATCCACACGTCAAGATTTCTCTTGAACAGAGTCAGTGAGGGGCTCTGCCTCACATGGACTGGGATTCTGTTCCATAGTGTAGGGAGTCTCTGGGTGATGAATCTGTCCCTCCAGCACGTCCTATTTATATCCGTGTTGAGGTTTAAGTCTCTTACTCTCGTGGCTCTGGTGGATTTGGATTTTTTGAGGTGGAGCATGTCCATTAATTCCGGTTGATTGCTTGCATCAAGCGTTATTTGCCATATGAGCTCTCAAAATTCTAATTTATATTCTCATGCACCACCTACCTACAATGCTGTTATAACCACTGGTACATCAACTGGCTCTGTAAATTATACTCCTGTGTTAAGCCATCAGCCCAGTCAACCACAATCTTCCCTTTTGTTATTGGTAGATGTAGCTGCTAGTGGGACATAAGCCAAGAGGCAACCTAGGAGGGATTCTTCTGTGCCACTAAATGCCAGTATGTGCAATTGTAATGAATGGGATTTAAATGCTTGGTTGTAGGATTCTTTCATGGATTTTCATCAAACTGTACCCAGCAGTACTGTAAGTTTACCATTTACTGAGCAGTTAAACACTTTTGAAAAGAAACTAAATAAGTTTAAAATACTACAACTAGACAATGTGTACTTGAAAGTATGTTTCACATGCCAGAGTGCTTAAAGGCCTTAGATTATAGAAATTTCCAAATGGTCTAACATAAAATGCTATTTAGTGAATGAACTTGTTGCTGCATTTTATGAATGTTGCTTCATGGTCGTAAGACTTTTAATTAGATATTGTGAAATGGAGATGGAAAAACTGCTGGAGGAGATTAACCACCTGGATGTCTCCCTAAAAATTACCTTTTATTTGATTGTAGGTTTTCTGATTATTATACTGTAATTAAAAATATTGATGCTGAGATGGAGACGGTTAAATATAGGAAGCATAAGAAGTTTTACAGGGATGAACTAAACTATGCTAATAGTACAGCATATCCAGTTCCTAAAGCTAGTATTATTTTACCACCATCTAATCATAACAATAACCAATACCATGATCTTGAATAGCACATAGAATGGTGCACAGCAACGGTGTTTCCACTACACAAGGGTGGGCCCACAACCAACCCTGGGAACTACCGACCAATAAGCCTGACCAATCTGATCTATAAGGCAATGGAGCGAATCATTATGGAACTCATAAATGGAGAGATTGGAAACCTCCAAACACTTGACCCCACACAGTTTGGCTTTGTCAAGGGCAGATCATGCCTCCTGAACCTGATGGACTTCTTTGAGACAGTTACTCAGGCTATAGATAAGGGAAAGGAGGTACACACGGCTTACCTTGACCTTGCTAAAGTATTTGACACCATTCTCGATTTGGGTATTATTGATAAGCTCACCAACCTGGGCATAAACCCTTACGTCACAAGATGGATCGCAAACTGACTCTCAGACAGATCCGACAAAGTAAGAGCAGCGGGATCTATGTCCGAATCTAGACCAGTAACGAGTGGTGTACCTCAGGGCTCTGTCCTGGGGCCCCTCCTGTTTGGCATATACTTCTCAGAAGTACAGGCAAGCACTGAAGGGCTGTGGCTGACCACGTTTGTGGATGATTGCAAACTGGGTGCTATAATAGAGTCTCTGGCTAACATGGATATCCTCCAGAAGGGCCTCAATGAGACTGATGCATGGTGTCAAAGCCATGGTCTCAAGCTAAATGCTAAAAAATGAGTAGTAATCCCCTTTGGAAAAAACAGAGTACCCGCAAACTACCACATAGGAGGTAACCCCCTGAAATCTGAAGTAGTAATAAGGGATCTAGGGACCCAAGTAGATAGTCAGCTTTCCTTTGATAACCATGTTGCCAAGGTGATTAGAAAATCCTTCTATGTGACCCTTCTGATCACGAAAGGGCTTGCATCAAGATCTAAGGATGTAGTGGTGCCTCTCTACTCTTCCCTCATCAGACCCATTATTGAGTACAATGCACCAATTGGAATGTACCTGGCTAGGCATCTCCAGCAGTTGGAGAGACCACAGAGGTACCTCACTAAGAGGATTACTGGCCTCAAACAGTTGCCCTATGCAGCACGATTGAAAAAACTAAGGCTTTTCTCTGTTGCATCCCACCTTCTCAGAGGCGATCTCTGTCTAACATACAGAGCCATGTCCAACCCAGAACTGTTGAACATGCTCCATCTTAGCAAAACCAAATCCACTCGAGCTACACGCTCTAGGGATATAAACCTCAGCACGACAATGAATAGAACATGCTGGAGGGATAGATTCCCTTCGCAAAGGCTTCCCTTGCTATGGAACAAGGTCCCGATCTACATAAGACAGAGCACCTCACTATCCCTCTTCAAGAGGAACATTGACGAGTGGATGGGTAACAGAAAGTTCACACCAGGGATCATACCAACAGCTCTACTAGATAGGGGCCAAGAGTACTAGCTGCTAGATCAAGGGCCTAGGGAGCTACCCAAAGGGGCGGTGAATACCGTACAATGTGGCTGGACTAATATATGCCTTCGGGCAGATAGTCCAGTACCTACCTATGAACCTATGAATGTGCTTCCCCTAACATCTCAGGAAAGCAAAATAATCAACTTGCTGATGAATTAACAGATTTTTTCAGATCCTGCACTTTGTCCTTCATTGAGACACTCCCAGAGACTAACCCAAAAATACAAGGATCACCACAAGGGATGCCAGCTGAATTATACAAAGTATATCCCCCGGTCAGCCCATCAATACCAGAAGATACACAGCTGTCATTGTCTCCAGAACTTGATATTAATTCTTATTTGCACCCTGAGTCATTGAATGATTTGGTTAGTGCTATGGCAGATGAACTTTCAGTTGTCGTATATGATCAAAATGGGTTCATAATTTTCAATTATAGCTATGAAGTTATTAACAGACAACATTTAAAATTATTTAGTAAGGGATTCATATTTGTTCCTAAATGTAAAGCTGATATAGCTGACATTTTATTGGACCTGTTAGGAAGCTACATTTAAGAGTGCTACTCAGTGGCGGCTGGTGACTTCAAATCACAGGGGGGCTGCAGGAGACAGCTGAATGGGTGGGGTCAAGGGGAAGGGGTGTGATCAACTAGAAAGGGGAGGAGCTATGCACAACACCACAAAAACTAACTTTAATTAAATACGCTGCCCTGGGTGGCAAACCATCATTATGAAAGTCCAATCAAGACAAAAATAAGTGTAGAAGAATAAAAATATTTCAATGCATTGGCTGCATGACAGCTTACTTAATATCTAGATGGAAACAAAAGGTTGTGAGGCATGAAATTACTTTTTAAATACATTACTGGAATGCCAGTCAAAATCAAGTATAAGAAAAACCAGAAGCACTCAACTCAAACCACTTCTCCTTGCACTGTAGTTCTAATTATAATATATTCAGCTTTATTAAAGTACCAAATAACATGCTGAAAGTAGAAATCTCTGTGATGCCCCCACTTGTAAAAATGTTTCTTATCCAAAAAAGACCTGCTGCCTGACAACTTGTTTCATGGGGAAAACATGATCAAAGTAAAAAATGAAAAGCAAACAAGAAACAAGCTCAAGATACATTGCTTAAAGGATTACTGTACAGGTTATGGACCACACATGATTGGCATTCTGTTTAGTTTACGGGTAAAGTCTGTAGAGATGACTGGAAGTCTCCAACAAGTGTAATGAGCTTTTTAAAATAATGGAATCCTGTCCTTTAATACCCAAGGCTTATACATAATCTAGTCAAGTATTCTCTGCATGGCAACAACAGAAAGGCTTTCAATGTTGGCAATTCTTTAACAGTATGCTTATTAAAGCTTACTTGCATCTTACGATCTTAGACAAGCTTACCTTATGGTCATTAAAGCATTGCTACTTAAACACAGAGCAACAGGCACTTTGAGTAATAAGCATAAATCTGAGTAATAAGCATAAATCAACAGTACAAAAATATGACAGAAACCAGACCATTCTGCAAAATCAAGGACAGATGAAAAGCCACTGTAGTACTTATGCAGTGTGTCCTCCCCATCCAAGGCAGACACAACTACTCCTTGCCTTGCTTGGACACATCCAGAGTCAGTACATGGGGCAGTGGGGTGCAATAAGTATGTCACAATTTGAAATGTCTCTGGCTGACTGTGATGGCCCTGACACATTTGTCATACCTCTCAACCTCAAGAGCAAGAAATCTGGACAAAGCCATACACAGAAGTGGGACAAAGGCCCAAAAATAAGACCGATTTTTAAATACTGCTCTAATAAACTTAGAAAAATAATAGAATATGTCTTGCATTAGTATGAATTTTCTGAAGGGTATAAAATCTGAAACTCAAATGTCTGTCATTTTCTAACTTCAGTCTTTAGTGATTTGTCACTAATTTGCCAAAACACACAATTTTATGAAAAATGGACCAAAAATGTGATGCAAAAATATAAAATAGACACACAATACAGCTGGGAACCTGCCAAGGAAGGGACACTTTAATATTAGTACTGCTACCTTGAGCAGCTGACAAAATAAAAGAATCTACATGCATTTCAAGTAATCTATAACTTTGATTATTACAGTTATTTCTTAATTGTAAACCCTCCATGTTTTCTTCCAAAATTGCTATTTTATGGAGGGATTATTAGGGAAGAGCAACATTTTGAGCCAAAAATCGGGGACAGTTGAGAGGTTGGCTATGCCTAATTCTATAAAGCAATTTATTTGCATGTACCTCTCAACCTGTTAATGCAGTAAATCTGAACAAGGCCAAATATATTGGGGGCACATATAAACAGTACTAAAAATTGCTCTTGTATAAATTGAGGCAGTTGATAGAACAGCTCTTACTTTAACATACATTTTTCTGAAGGTTATGAAGTCTGAAACTCAGTGTATCATTATTTAGTGACTTAATTCCTAAATGATTTGCCAGCAAACTACAAATTTTATGAAGAACAAACCAAAAATAAGAAGCACAAATCTATTCATTCTTTGAAAATCTGGACAGTTGGGAGGTATAGTTCAGCTGGGCCTGTCTGAGTTTGCTGCCCTTCCCCCCTGACAAAATCATGGTGAATGGAGCCTCTGCAGCCATTCCAATGAACCATTACTTGGCTATTTCACTCCATTTACCATAAACACTAATGTGCATACTGCTTTACTTCTATGATGAGTTGGACTTCATTTGAAAGTTTTGATTTTGTATTTTACAGCACAAACACTAAGTCATCTGCTAAACAAAGCAATGCAGTCTCACAATGAAAACTTAGCATTAAAACTTCTCTGCCCTTGAAACTCACATTCATTGAAACAGCATTGAAACCCACATTCAAAGAAAATACATTTTGCCAGTGGCAGATAAAGATTAATTTTGGGCTGTTTTCAAATCATAGGCTCCTCGCATATGAAACATACATGTGCTCTTTGATACACCTTCCTCATTGTACTAAAATTATATTCCTTGTACAATACAGTACAGTTGTTAGAGGGTGTTTTAAATTTGTTTTGAACATTTTTCCAGTAAGCAATGAAACAAAACATATGCACCCATAATGGCAAAACTGCCCAGTTGAGAACATTTATCATAAAAAAGTCTACTCAGACTTCCACAGTCCACCATTATTAGTAAATATATACAATTCTACAGTCCACCATTATTAGTAAATATGCACAATTCTACAGTCCACCATTATCAGTAAATATGCACAATTCTACAGTCCACCTTTATCAGTACATATGCACAATTCTACAGTCCATTATCAATAAATATGCACAATCTCTGAAGTAAAAGTCATCTAAATAATTCCACATTAAAGAACTCTGTAACTAATGAAGAGGTTGCTGCTAGCAATCACCTTTATATTTCATGGTTTCATCGAAAAATAAAGTGTCTGTTGCCCCTCAGGAATAAATTGCCTATATTACATTAAAATATGATAAGCTAGTAATAATATTGCAAGAGGAAATGGATGGCAAACTGATAACAGAGTCATAGTTAGTATCTTCACCAAGGAGAACATTCTCAGTACGGCAGCATCCACCCCTTGTGGGAATAGAACCCACAGCCTTCTGCATCAAAAGCAAGTACACAACCTGTTGTGCTATAGTATTAAGAAGGCAAAGCACTAAACTTCTGTTCCCCTGCAGATCTCAGCTCCTTGTAAAATCTACTCAATACTCAACTGCATCTCAACTTCACAGCACAAGAAAACTGGAAAAAGCCAAAATGTATTGGGGGGGGGGGTCAAAAGCCCAAAAAACAGGGACACATTAAACATTGCTTGTATAATCTTGGAAAGTTGCTAGAATAAAATGTTGTGTTACCACCATACATTTTACTGCCAAAGTCCCTGAGCAAAACAGTCAGAGTAACATACCACTATGCCACATCAGCTGCTTTGTAAAAGAGAGGAAGACTGAAACTTAAATGGCTATCATTTAGTGAATTCAGTTCTCACCATAGCTGTCAACCTCTTAGTACAAAACACCTGGACAAACCCAGTAATGAGGGAATACAGCCCTCAAACATATTCAGTGAATTCAGTTCTTGCCATAGCGGTCAACCTTAGCACAAAAACCTGGAATAAGCCAATAATGGGGGAATACAGACCCAAAAATAGGGACAAATTTAAAATATTCATCTTATAAACTTAGAAAATTGCTAGAAAAAAAAAGGTTGTGTTACTATGTATTCTGAAGAACATGAAGTCTGAAATTCAAATGCCTGTCAGTTTTACTGCTGACAGAACAAAAACAATTTTCAGCAGAGACCCAGGGATTAATACTGCAGACACGTCTTTGTAAAATGACAGGGCACCAGAGCAAATCCACACAAACACAGGGAGGAGATGCAGACTCCACACAGAAGGCACCCCAGCCAAGAATCAAACCAGAAAACCTATAGCTGTGAGGCAACAATACTACCACTGCACCATCAAATATGCAAGGAATTAAACATTCAGAAACCTGAAGTCTGAAATTCAAATGCCTGTCAATTTTATTTAACATTTGTTAATCAGGACAGTTTGGCTTGGAACAAAAAAAACAATTCTCAGCAGAGGCCCAGGAAGAAATAATGCAGATATGTCTTTGTAACATGGGAGGACACAAAAGCAAACCCACACAAACACAGGGAGAAGATACAGACCCCCCCACAAAGAAGGCACCCCAGCCAAGAACCAAACCCAAGAACCTATAGCTATGAGACATCAATGCTACCACTGCACCATCAAATTTCAAGCATTGCAATATTTAAAAACCACAGATATTATGAGGAATAGATCAGATCAAATATGAGGCAAAAATCTGCAATTTTTTTACAAATGGTGGTGGGTAGGGAATTCAGGTCTTTAACACCTGCATACAAGGTACAGGGTTCAAGCCTGAGGTATTCCCTACCACACCACCATGAGTCTAATCACCAGTACATCCCACCTGAGGCATTCACACACACACAAACACACACACACACACCTGGTCCTGTAGTAAAAGCAAAACCACACACACACTCCACTTACCTGGTCCTGTAGTGAATCCCTGTCCATAAAACCACCATACATCCAGTACGTAAATCCCGATGAGACTGCAGCCACCATACATCCAGTAAGTAAATCCCGCGCAAATCCGACCCTGCCCGTCGCAAACTCTACTCCAATCCAGATCCTTACCTTGCCCGTCGCGAGATCTTCCCCTGCAGCAAACTCCAATCCGATCTTTCCCCTGACTGCCGACATTGCAGTCCGACCCCGATGCGTTTCCCCAGCGAGTTCCCAGGCAGTCTATGCAGTTTAAAACTGCATAGACTTGTGGGAGCACTCCTGTCCATGATTCTCAATCAGGACTGCCGTGCGCATGCTCTATGCACTAGACTATCTCAGCAGCAATGCGCATGCGCGAAGGCCGCGAAATTTAAACTTTTTTTTTCGTTTTATTTTTCATTTTATTTTTTATTTTATCTGTACTTTCAGGTTGAGGGGGCTGCAGACCGGCAGTCCGATAGCATGGGCCGCTCCTGGTGCTACTACAGGATAACAACCAAGCTAATTTACCATATAATTTGTTCCAAAGACCAGTACTTACAATCCACCATTGCTTCCCATATTGTCTGTTTTGAAAAAGACATTACTGGAAAAAGGGCTTTACTAGAAAAGCTCACCCAGACTCTGCTACAGTTTGCTGTGAGGGAAAGGTTAGTTTGCTTTTTATTTGTTGTATTCTGCATTACTTTTTTACCTTTTTCTATTTTGTATACTGTGATTTGATTTCTTTACACTGTGTTTTACTTGTATTCTGCTTTTAACTGCATATTAAAACTAGAAAAGACACCACAGCTCTGTCTCTTGTGAGTCAGACAGAAATTTTTACCACCCTCCCACCCAGTTACTCTTGTGTGTTTAAAAACCACTGTCTTTCTAGTTGCCTGGCCCTTATGTTAATTTGACCATATATCTCATTTCCTTTCTGCTTTTACTGGTTGGTGTGAGTAAGCACAAAATTATCATTTTGTGAAATCACTCCCCTTCAGCTATTTAAATTTATTGGCCATCCTACTGTATTCCATAGTACCAGAATAAAAAAGTGACCACCCCCTTTCAATCTATCTTGGTGTTAAAATAGTGACTCTCCACTAAAACTTAACTTTTTAGACAGGTAAAACTTAAGTTACCTACGTTCACATCTAACTCATTTAGTGCACACTGCAGTGTTTAGGATAAACCATTTTTTCATCTTACCTTTAAGCATCTATTGCAAAACCACCAGTTATTGGAGAGCCCACATTCTGCCTCTCAGTACTCATCTTGGGATTAGTGATTCTGTTTTCTCCTGGTGAGAGAAGGAGTGCAGTTACATTATTTCATGGAGACTGCTGATCACTGAAAGCCTAATAACTTCTTTATAGGTGACAGCTTGGAATCTGTGCTTATATTCTGATCCTGGTGAGAGTAGGAGCAGAGTGCATTGATTCCTGACTGTTTCTGGTTGGAGAGTGAGTGTCTGTGCTTAATGTACCTGATTGATCTGGTTGCTATTCGAGGCATCTACCAAAAAAAGGCCACAAGCCTAAAGACCCTTGCATCATCTGGGAAAAGACTGGATCATCAAACAGGCTGTGGCCTGCTTCTCTTCTTGGGATTGGTGCTAATGTTTTGCTTCTGGTGAGAGAAGAAGCAAAGGAGTATTGTATCCCAACAGAGTGAAGCTGTGCTGAGACCAACATTAGTAGTAGCCAGGCAGTAGCCATTCATGCGACTCCCCTCTTTTCATCATTCTTGACAAGCTGATTCTTTATTTTTAGTAAGTACTGCTTGATTTCTTCCTAACTTCAGAATATCTGCCTAAATACTTCATCCTGAAATTTTCAGGGTCTACATATTGGTTTTCCCTTGAGTGTTTGGCAGTGCTCTGTTCAGAATCAGACACTTTGAGTAACATTTTTCCTGTAAAAGGCTTCAGTACTTAATATATCAAGCTCATATCCAGGCATGTCTAAAGGTCAATTCCCTGTGCTTTCACCTGTCAACCTGGTGAACCTGGACATCCTGAGGCAATTTAGCAACTGCCTCATGTACACAGACAACCCCCTCCTCTTACCTCCAAACAATATGACTTGTGAGAGATACACATATATAGACAAACTGGAAGCCAAGCACTCTCCAGCCAAGAGGGGGAGTATCCATATTAATCAAAGATACCCACACCTCCAGGTTAGTGGCACTGCACAAAGCTTCAGAGACCATCCATATGCAACTAACAGTGGGCAAAACTGCCTTTCAGTTTGTAGCCTGCTACAGACCACCCTCTCAAACTCAGGAATCCCACTTGTCTTTCCTGTGAACACTGGAGAATATGAAGGTCTCTCCAAACACCATTATACTGGGTGACTTCAACTACCCAAACATAGACTGGGAGCACTACTCAAGCCCCAACACCCTCGCCCAATGGTTCCTAGAATTTATAAACTCAAATGCTATGGAACAACTGGTCACCATTCTCACAAGAGGGGAAAACATATTGGACCTGGTCATCACCAACATGGGGACTCTATGTTCCATACCAGAGGTATACCCCTCATTGGTAAGATCTGACCATAAATTAATCTCACTGGACATCCATATCCCATCCCCAACCCCAGCCAAGGAAACCACGGTGAAGAACTTCTCAAAAGCAAACTTCACACTTCTCAAAACTGAGGTGGAATCCTTCAAAGCCCCCGGGCCAGTGGAAAATACGGACCAAACCACAGAATCCTTTACAAATGCATTCTATGGACACCTACAAGAATGCATGGATCGTGTTATCCCAAATAAAACCAAGACTCACTCCTCCAAAGGCAGAAGACATGTCTGGTGGACCCCAGCCATAAATAAGCTATACAACAGAAGGAGGAAGCTACTACATGACAGAGCAAAATCCCAAAAAGGAAGGCATCTCTGATCAGTACTAGCAAGAAACTACGATCCCTCATAAAATCATCTAAGGCCAGCTTCGAAAGAAAAATTGCTCAAGATGCTAAGGATAATCACAAGGCCTTCTTTAGTTATGTCAGAAACCTGGGTGGCAACTCCCAGATATGCTCTGAGTTAGTACAAAATTACAAAAAATACACTGAACCCACAGACATTGCCAACATCCTGGCAGACAGGTTCAGTGCAAACCTCCCACCCCCAAAAAGAACAAATGTCTATCCCAACAGAGTGTAGCCTCCCTGACATCACAGATGCACAAGTGAGAGCTGCCCTCTCCAAGACAAAAAACACAGCATCAATGGGACCGGACGGTGTCCCAGGCTGTGTCTTACATGAGCTCCAAGAAGAACTGAACCCTCACATAAAGTCACTGTTCATTCTCAGCCTTACTACAGGATATGTATCCAAGGAATGGTGTACAGCAACAGTGGTCCCACTCCACAAAGGTGGTGCCACAATGGACCGTGGAAACTATCGACCTATAAGCCTGACTAGCTTGGTCTGCAAAGCTATGGAGCGTATCATCATGGAACTCATAAACAAAGACATTGGGAACCTCCAAACACTGGATCCTACTCAATTCAGCTTTGTTAAGGGCAGATCTTGCCTCTTGAACCTGGTCAACATCTTTGAAACAGTCACCAAGGCCATAGATGAAGGGAAGGTAGTCCACACAGCCTACCTGGACCTCGCAAAAGCCTTCGACACAATACCCCACTCGGGCATCATAAATAAGCTCACCAGCTTAAATATCAACCCTATGTCACAAGATGGGTTGCAAACTGGCTCAGGGATAGAACCCACATGGTCAGAATTGCAGGTGCCATGTCAGACTCTAAGTGGCATCCCACAAGGCTCAGTCCTGGGACCTCTCTTGTTCAGTATATATTTCTCTGAGGTACAGGCTAACACGGGAGGACTATAGCTGACCAAGTTCGCAGATGACTGCAAACTGGGTGCCATCAACTTGCCGACTGACACAAGCATCCTCCAAAAGGGTCTCACAGAGACGGATAACTGGTACCAGAGCCATGGCCTGAAGCTAAATGCCAAAAAGTGCATAGTCATCCCCTTTGGGAAAAACAAAGTGCCCACAAATTACCACATAGGTGGTAATCCATTAAGTACGGAAGAAGTAATTAGAGATTTGGGGACCCAAGTAGATAGCAATCTCTCCTTTGACAATCACGTTGCCAAAGTGGTTAGAAAGACCTTCTATATAGCCCACCTTATCATGAAATGGTTCACATCTAGATCAAGAGAGGTCATTGTGCCCCTCTACTCATCACTCATCAGGCCCATAATTGAATACAATGCCCCATTTGGGATGTACCTTACCCGACACCTGCAGCAACTGGAAAGAACCCAAAAGTACCTCACCAAGAGGATCAAGGGAATCAAACAGATGCCCTACGCAGTTAGGCTAAAGAAACTCCAGCTCTACTCAGTTGCTTACCGCCTACTCAGAGGCGATCTGTGCCTGATGTATAAAGCCATGTCTAACCCAGAATTAATGGACATGCTCCACCTCAGGAAATCCAAATCCCTTAGAGCCACACACTCCAGGGAATTAAACCTCAGCACAGAAATAAATAGGACATGCTGGAGGGACAGATTCATATCCCAGAAGCTCCCCTCACTCTGGAACAAAATCCCAATCCATGTTAGGCAGAGCCGCTCAATGACCCTCTTCAAGAGAAATCTTGACGAGTGGATGGGAGATCATAGGTTTACCCCTGGGATCTCTTCTGTGTCCCTACTAGACAGAGGCACAGTAAACTAACCTTAAAAGGGCTATCTTCTGTGACCTACTTGTGACCTACTATACAGAGGCACAGTCAACTAATCTAAAAGGGTGGCAAAAGCCAAACACAATCTGGCTAGGCTTATAAATGCCCTAGGGCAGATAGCCTAGTATCAACCTATGAACCTATGAACGATACCAGTAGATTGCTAGGCAACCATTATTACTGCTGCACAAGTTAAAACAGCACTATCCAAGGCTAAGAATACAGCTTCCATGGGACCTGGCAATATCCCTGGCTGTATTCTACATGAACTACATTGTGAAATGGCACCTCACCTGTGTGCCCTGTTCAATCACACCCTCACCTTAGGCTTTATCCATACTGAATGGCGCACTGCTACAGTCATCCCTCTCCACAAAGGAGGAGTGACTACAGACCCTGGGAACTATTGCCCCATTAGCCTGATGAGTTTGATATGCAAAGCTATGGAACACATCATCATGGACCTAATAAACAAGGATATAGGGAATATCCAAACTCTGGATCCCACACAGTTTGGTTTTGTGAAGGCTAGACCATGCCTGCTCAACTTGGTTGACTTCTTTGAATCAGTCTCCAGAGCTGTGGATGAAGGCCAGGTGGTTCATACAATCTACCTTGATCTGGCCAAGGCATTTGATACAATTTCCCATTCAGGAATCATAGAAAAACTCACTAAGCTAGGCATCAACCCCTATATCACTAGGTGGGTTGCAAACTGGCTCACAGATAGAACCCCAGTGTGAAAGTAGCGGATTCCAAGTCAGACTGCCGACCTATAATGAGTGGAGTCCCACAGGGTTCAGTCCTGGGTCCTCTCCTGTTTGGTATCTACTTCTCTGAAGTCCAGGCCAACATAAAGGGTCTCTGGCTGACAAAGTTTGCAGACGATTGCAAGTTGTGAGGTATTATTAATTCCCCAAGTGATGTTGACATCCTACAGAAAGGCCTCACTGAGACCAATGACTGGTGTCAGAACCATGGCCTTAAGCTCAATGCAAAAAAATGTGTCGTCATCCCCTTTGGGAAAAAACAGGTTCCTATGAATTACTGCACTGATGGTAGTACACCAAACACAGAAGGTGTTATAAGAGATCTAGGAACACAGGTTGACTGCAGCCTCGCTTTTGACCACCACATTGCCACTGTGGTCAGAAAGTCCTTCTATGTGGCACATCTCATTACTAAGGGTTTTGCATCCAGGAAGAAAGAGGTCATTGTCTCCCTCTACTCTTCACTTTTTAGGCCAATCATTGAGTACAATGCCCCATTTGGCATGTACCTCACTAGGCACCTGCAACAACTGGAGAGGCTACAAAAGTACCTCAGAAAAGAGGATCCTAGGTCTTAAATACTTGTCCTATATGGACAGACTCAAAAAACTCCAACTATTCTTTGTCTCATACCGCCTACTTAGAGGCAATCTCTGCTTGACATACAAAGCCATGTCTGATCCAGCTCTGTTAGAAATGCTACATCTAAAGAAATCCTAATCCATCCGCATCATATGCTCCACTGACCTCAACCTCATTACCACAATCAACAGAACATGCTGAAAGAACAGGTTAATAACTCAGAGACTGCCCTTGCTATAGAATAGACTTCCCATGCATATCAAACAAAGCACCTCACTGGCCTTCTTCAAGAGAAACTTTGATGAATGGATGGGAAATAGAAAATTCACCCTGGGGATCACTCCAGTGGCTCAACTCAACAGAGGCACTGGGAACTAATGTCGGGTGGCACTATGTCACGGTACTCCAATGGGTTAGGTTTGTAAAGGCTCCAGGGCCATTAGCCTAGTGCACACCTATTAACGTATGAACCTATGCATGTCTTTTTTTTAATTCTTAATGTTTTTTTTTTTGGTGTCTTTTTTACTAATGAGGGTATTTATAGATTCATAGATTCATAGATTCATAGATTAGTACTAAGCTAACTGCCCTTGCGAGCCATTTTAAGCCTAGCCAATTATCCCTTGTGAGACTCAAACCTTGCACCCTGTGTTTGTAAGGCAAACACCTTAACCATTAATTTGTATGTGTTTTTTATGTATACACTGTGAAGAAGTCCTGTTGGTTGCCTTCTTTTGACTGTGGACCCTCACCACTTTATTTTCGGTTTTCGGTTGTTGATGTTCTGGTTGCAGTCATTCTCTAGTTTTCAGTTAAGTGACTTACCAGCTGACAACAAACAGTATAAGACATTATGAGGAGTGAAACTCACAGCAAAAAGTCCACAGGTTCTCGAAAACAACTTTTAATTTCCAAACGAACAATCCTTCAACATGAAATAAGTCAAGCGCTTTCGCCCGGGTCCTCCCAGGCTTTGTCAAGATGAAATACAAGTAAACCACCATACCTTATATACTAATATTGTAATACAATGATTACCACATTGTTATATAATTATTCAATTGAGTAGTTTAAATATTTAAAGGTATCTTCTTCAAAAGGCCTTGTTATTTCTAAAACCACCTTCCTTATTGCATAAACATTACTTTTTATATATAAAGCTTAATAAACATAGACATTAAGTGTGACACTCTTATTAAATTATAATAATAAAAACATAAAATGCCACACTTCTAAAGCCCATCTAAATATCAGGCTATAAAACGTCTTATAAGCATATTATAAAAAGCAACTTTCAGGAGCAACAATGACTTTAAAACTGAAAAATACCATATTCACATGTGCAAAATAAAAACCATTATTCCATTACATTATGATTTTTGTATTTTTTGAGCTGAAGGTTTTTCACACACAACTATTTATATAACAATAGGGTTATTTTTTAGATTAAATTAGCAGTTTTAGCAACCAGGAACAATGTTTTTTATTTTGCACATGTGAATATTGTATTTTTCAGTTTTAAAGTCATTTTTGCTCCTGAATGTTGCTTTTTATAATATGCTTATAAGACGTTTTATAGCCTGTTATTTAGATGGGCTTTAGAAGTGTGGCATTTTATGTTTTTATTATTTTAATTTAATAAGAGTGTCACACTTATTGTCTATGTTTATTAAGCTTTATATATAAAAAGTAATGTTTATGCAATAAGGAAGGTGGTTTTAGAAATAACAAGGCCTTTTGAAGAAGATACCTTTAAATATTTAAACTACTCAATTGAATAATTATATAACAATGTGGTAATCATTGTATTACAATATTAGTATATAAGGTATGGTGGTTTACTTGTATTTCATCTTGACAAAGCCTGGGAGGACCCAGGCGAAAGCGCTTGACTTATTTCATGTTGAAGGATTGTTCGTTTTGAAATTAAAAGTTGTTTTCGAGAACCTGTGGACTTTTTGCTGTGAGTTTCATTTTTTACCTGGTCGGTAACTGCTTCAATTTTGTTTTTTGGTCGTGACATTATGAGGAGTCATTAACAAACTTAAACCAAGATTATTAATCTAGGATTTTCCTCAGCAGAGAAATTAATTACTGTTTGTCACTTATTATTCATATTTTCATATTTATGCACATATTTTCATACCTGAGAGCCCTACATGATATTGAGGGGTATGTTGTGATATGCCATAGTGGGACACAGGAAATTCATTATCAGTGTCCTTTTATATCACCCTATACTTGAGGTATTGCTAGTTTGTTAGTAATTATGAAAATAAATAATATTTCCTTATGTACTTAATACTTCAAAAAAAAAAAAAAAACAAGTGACTTATAAACTGTCACAAGACATCAGATGAAACCTTACATGTTGTTGAAGAAAACTATCTTTGAAATTTGTACTGTAAATTGGACATATTCATCAATATCTAGTTTCATTTATGTTGACAATTATACAGTTAAGCATGTTTCATATTTTTGCAAATATCTCAAGAAACATGCCTTAACAGAGGAATTTCATGTTGTCATGAAAACTTATGTCTGGTTACATACCTCTCAACCTCTTAGAGCGAGAAATCTGGTCAAAGCCATGAATAAAAGTGGGGCAAAGGTCCAAAATAGGGGCAATTTTTAAATATTGCTCTTATAAACTTAGAAAGTTGAAAGAATAATAGGTTTGGCATTAGCATGAATTTTTCTGAGGGGTATGAAGTCTGAAACTCAAATGTCTGTCATTAGTTTTTAGCTTCAATCTTTAATAATTTGCCACTAATTTGGCAGAGAACCACAATTTTATGAAAAAGTAGACCAAAATATGAGGCAAACATCTTGACATTCTGCAAAAATCTGTACAGTTGTATGTCTAGTTATCAAAATTTTCTAAAATATATATGTCTATGTAGTACAATTTCTAAGATATGTCAATTTGTGCAGGTATAGCATAAAATATAATTTTGGATTTGTGTTCATTATAATATATTATATTATTGATGGAAAGACTATGAATGCACTGACTGTTATCACTGCAAAGAATGCTTCTCAGTGATAGCATTCCTATTTGTACAGGATTAATGCATTTTATTGTTCCCAAAATATATACATTTGTTTATCTTATGTTTTTTATGTTTATTTTTCAGAAAATGCACTAGTGCAAGATGTGTATAGGTTGCTAGATGTGTGACATTCTATATCATATAGATCTTATTGCGTTAAAAAAGTAGTCCCAACTAGACTCATATAAGTAAACTACAATTCCATATCATTGCTTAATACACTACCAAGCAACCCATGAAACCGTAAGACAAAGCTTGGAAATCTTGAGTCCAATAACAAACCCGTTCCAACTTACAGTACTACAGACAGGAATGAAATCAAACCAATAAAAACATTAAATCTGACAAGAAATCTTATTAAACCTACATCCAAGACCAACAAATCCAGTACCCAAAACATTTCTAGCCTTCCACTCCTAATATACTAAAGCCAGGACATCCAGCTCCTCACCAAACCAGTTCCCATAGCAAGCCAAGTCAAAACACACATTTTATTCAGTCTGGTCCCTCATTTGTACACACAAGCTCAGAACCCTTTTAAACCACCTCCACAATCTCCCTCAATCCATGTAAATCCAGTTCCTACATTAACCATTAAGAAACTCTTCTTCAAACTGCTGTCCTTGTTGCAGATAATCTTCCTTGTGAATACATCAAAACATCTTCTGATTAACTGGCTTACCCCATTTAAATCTTAATAGATAGATCAATCTGCAAACTATATGTCCCTAATGTCTTGAAAAAGTATATCATATCTCTAACCAAGGGCAGTAAGTCCATATAACTCAGTAACTATCACCCCATAGCTATACTATATCCTCTATCTGAAATACTCAACGTATGTACCCAACCATTACACCTTAAACAACTCACTGTCAACAACCTGCCCTCACCTACATAGTATAGATTGACCTCACCACAGTACTATCACTGCTCTCCTCAGGTTCTCAAATCTTATCACAGGGAGTCAGGAAATCTAGTATCATCTCTGTTCCTGGATTTGTCCAAAGCTTTTGACACCATATCTCACCAGATGCATCTCTGCTGCCTGTCTTCCACAGGTTTTGACCATCCATTATTTTCCTGGTTTCACACCTACCTATCCAACAGACTCCAGGCAGTCAAGTGCTAGAGATTGCAATCCCTCTTTTGACCCATTTCAGATGGTGCCTTAAAAAAGAAAAGAAAAAAAAGATATTTTTTCACTACTTTGCCATGACTAAAGGACTCTCATTTCTTAATTAATGCCAAGAAACAAGCTGTTGTTCTTTGCATCTAAAACACTTTCTACAACAAAGAATATATTCTCTATTGCCTCCATAAACAACACATTCGTAGAACTGGTGAAATGCACTAAACTACTAGAAGTCTTCATAGATGAACATTTAAAGTACCATCTCCACATTCATGAACCCATAAAAAATAAACAAAGAACATAAACTAGGCCTTTATACATATACCTTCCTTTCCTTATGCTGTACCTATTTTCAGTAACTTTCAGGAGTCCTTTCTAAATAAACCTGAACAATGCCAAATAACCATATTTAATACCAACCAACTATTAGCAGTCTATAAAATCATCCATAAGCCACTAAATTGCCTTGCGTTAGCACACACTGTAGTAACTACTCTCCCACAGGATCACATAGCTCTACTGGCAAACTTCTACTTAATCTAACTGAGGCCTATAGCTCTACAGTTAATTATGTATAATCTAAATATATCTAAAAGATCTTGATTCTTACTGACAGCAATGAATCAACCTGCACAGATTTAAATCCCTCCTAAAAATGCCACTTTTTTTAAAACAAATGCCTTTGTTCTTGCATTTCCCTTGGCTAGTTGATTGCTAACTATCATCTTTAGCACACTTGATGTCTCAGTATCAAGTTATACTCACAGATGACTCTCCTCATCAAGCTGACTACTAGCTGTTTACTTCTAATACTCATCTAAGCCCTATCATATTAGCTTCTCCTATGTCCCTTGCAAATAACTCTACAAAAAATAAATAATTCGATAGTATGATTTAAGGCACACTAATCTGATTGCAATAAGTAAAACTGACGTGCACAACCCTGCATATTTAATGGGATAAAATGTAATGATGCTATATTTATCTGGTAATTGTTTTCCTAATGCTATTATTTAATGTCATTGTACATTCATTCCAAATGCTGACTCCTATACATTCCCCCAGATTCATGAAGCTCGGCGCAAGGCCGGTGTAAGGCCTGTGCCGGACGTGCGGCATATAAATGGTGTAGTAGCTCCATATGCATATTAATGAAGGTGCGCCGCTACCACATCCACATGCATAGAACTCGTGCGCGAGTGCATGGGGCGTTACTAAGCTGTGCCTGGAGGCGTGTCAATGTCGGCTGGCGATGAGCAACCTAAACTGCTGAATATTATAGCCTGCCTGCAATAGTAATAGCACCTATCATTGTCCGTGGATAATGAAACGTATGCAAAGCATGCAAGACAGTTCCCGGCCACACAAAATGGAGAACAAAACAGAAATGCATACAGCATAATATGAGTTTCCGTCCGTGGAACAAATGACATTTAAAATCGTGTGTCCGTAATGTACTGCACTGTCAGAAGTTATACCCAGTGGAAGTGAAGCGCATCATGTCAGCGCGCCGCCAATACACACATCTAGCCCCATGGGTATGGTCACCAGCAGTCCCACAGTGGTAGTGATAGTACACAGCAGGGCAGTTGTGGCTATATAACAACCGTAAAGAAACCTGACAGTCCATATTGTATACCAAACACACACAAACATATGTATATTAAAATGTGCTATACACATGAACAGGAACGTAACCGTCACGTACACATAGGATGCTATATGTGGAACTGGGATATCCAAAAGTAGAACCCATGCATGCAAATGCAATATGCAACAACCCCTGTATAGCACATAACCCGCACCCATGTCCGAATGTCCACCAAATTCAGCTACCAGCCTTGCGCATCCGTACACCTACACATAGCGGGTATTCCCCATATGTAGTAGGAAGTAACATCCTAGGCAGTGTCCGGATTGCAAATATGCATCCCACGTTTGTAAACATCCCATCACAGGTACGTAAATCCAAATGCCCGCACGTTAATGTTACGGCAAAATGTGTGTACATCCCGCGTGGGATAAGTAACCTGTTGAAACCTCAGAGTTGTTTACACGCCACAGTGTCCATTACTGTACACATCTGGACAAAACATGTATGTGTAGTCATGGTACTGTTCAGTATCTACACAGAAATGCAATTGATACTACGCAGGATGGAACAGCTGTCCACCATGCAGGTTACCCCACCAGGGTTGCCACCTGTTCAGATGGCCAAGGTGGGACATCCCTTGTAGAAATGTGAGAATTTGCAGGATAAAACATACCCCCGGCCTGTGCATAGTACAGAATTACACGTGTATGCCAAGATAAAAGCTAATGCCATAGCATATGAATAGCTTATGCTATCCCAAATAATAGTTATGTGTACCAGATACAAAATACCTGTATCATGCAACTAGTACAGAAATGAAGAAATATATTATTGTCTTAAAATCACAGGACATTTGCCATGTCTTAGGTGTCGTCGCAGGACACAACTGTCCAAAGTGGGACCTCCCCTCACAAACAGGAACAAGTGGTAACCCTTCTCCCCACTGAATTATCGACAGTATATATTCAACTCGATCACATACCGACACCACCTCTCAACCGATTACAGCAACAAAACCTGGACAAAGCCTAAAAGGATGGGTGGACAAATAGGGACAGATGTAATTACTGCTCTCACAAGCTTCAAAAGTTCAAGGAATAATAGTATGTACATAAGCAGGAAATGTTGTGAAGAATGTGGGGTAGTCCCCAGTATTACAGAGGTCTGTACATATATACTGTAACAAGCCGTCACATGTTGACTGTACTACTGCATACCTGTAGTTAATTAATAGTTAAGTCATGTGCAAAATAAGAACCCTCGTAAGAATGAATACAGGAAATAGTCAAATGTGAATGGGAACACCACTCACCGTGGATTATGTATCGTAACCGCCCCCACCCATATTATGTATTGCCAACATCATAAGCTGCTGACAGGTGCCCAAACACCTGTGTCTGTAAACACAGATTAAATGTTTAAAATGGACAAACCCTGTCCATGTGCTTTGTCTGACATCTGAACATGGTCAGGGCAGTTCCGTTCACCAGGCGGACAAGCCTAAACCCAGATCGCCACATGAGCACCCTGACAATTAAAGACCTGTATGTGTCAGGACTATAAGCCTTTGGGTTCTGAATATCCCTGCAGTGATGAAATATGCAGCGTGGGTCCAGAGCAGTAGGGAATAGGGAATGTGTAACATGTAGTACTGCATTTTTCCCAGCAGGAGAATGGATGCCTGTGACGTAAGTGAAGCGGTGAGGCATATGTTAATGTAGCTATGTACTATGGGTATGCATATAAATGAGTCAGAACACCAAACGTATAGTGGTTACAGCATCCGGCCAACGTGAATGCAGTTCCGGTTGAACAACGACTACAGCACATATAATGTGAAAGTGTAATGAATGCATCTGTGCTGTACAGACAGTTAAATATGTAAAGGTGAACGTGTGTTTCGCAAACGTCTGTTAACCGTATTACAGATAATTACTGGTACTGTCACAAGTAATAAAGCCCACGTAAGCACAAAGACTTAGTAAACATATGTAACCCACAATAAGGATATGCATGCGCGCCTGCGCGTAACCCACAATAAGGAAATGCAAGTGCGCCTGTGCGTGTGTGATCCGCTCAGAGCATAGTAAATGAATGCTGTTTCCCCCATGTTAATTATACATGGCTCAAACCTGCTAACCTCGTAAAGTATGAAACCGGACAAAGCCATGCAAACTACCGGTACAAATAGGGACAAACACCAGATATGTGCCAGAACAAACATAGAAAGTGGATAGAATAACGGGTGTGTCAGTAGCATGGATTCTCTGAAGGGTATGCAGTCGTAACCTGTACTGCTTGCCAGAAATCCCCACTGTAAGTCTCAAATGAAATGCCACGACATTGCCAGATAGACACAGGTTTATTTAAAACACAGCGAAGATAAAGGGGCAAGCAGCTGTACACTCTGCGACAATCTGTATAGTGGAAAGGTATGGTATGGATATAGATATATGTGTATACACATAATCCACAGACATAAACCAAAGCAAGTTATGAAATGAGGATTGTACATGTATATATGTATACACAACAGACTTATGTCCCGTAGATATGACATATGTACATAAATAGGCGGCGTTATATCTAATATGGGTAGACAAACAGACATGCAGGAAAGGTGAATAAACCGCAGCATTCCAAACCATTGGCCAGAAAGTGACAGTCCAGCAAGTTCTACACTTTAAACATGCAGTTAGGTGTCCATTGCAGGACTCCAAAAACTGAATCTTATGTAGTGTCAACCGACATTGACGCAAAAGAAGTGACCGCAGCAAATACGAAATAGCTGTACATGCAACAGTATCAGGTGCAAGGGTGACGACACATGTGTCGATAGAATGTATGACGTACGAACTGATAGCCGGAGAGTGGGGAGTGCATATAAGTGTCTCCACACTTCAGTACCGCACACATTAAACATGTGTAATGGGTACTGTAGAGGGTTGTCAGGTATGGGAATCATGGGTATGCAGAAATGGGTCTAGGTGTTGTTTGGCAGGGATTTCGTAGGCCCACCCCGTGGGAGTGATGTGGGTATAGCACACGCCTATATTCTCAATAATGGGGCAAACCATCCACTGGATATTGTGGAAACCATTTTGGCAATATGTAGGGCCCTATATCAGTGTGATGTAGGCAATTATCATGGATGGACATGCATACGACCAAGATGGAACCCATAACTGGCAAACTGTCAGAATAACACAGCTGCACTAAGGCATAGTACATGAAATACAAATAGGGACTATATTAGATATACCCCAAACAAAGTCAGAACGTCGTGAGAATACTGGCGTACCCATGAATATGGATGTTATGAGTGTTACTAATCATGTAATGGAAATGTCAGTCACTATTATCTACCGCACAGTCCGTAATGCCTTGCCAGCAATTTACCAGAAAGGCACATCACTATGACAAATGTAACAAGATCAAATGTCAGGGCGTTTACCCATAATGTGTACAGGTAAGGGGTATGAAGGTAACCTGTCCAAAATACATGTACAGAACTAGTGATACTAGGTGGACAGGTGAGAAGAAAGACATCAGGACAAATGAGAAAACATGTACAAGACACACGCATGTACCCCGACAAATGTGAATGACAACGTATGCCCTGTGAATGTCAATGTGGAAGGTTAATAGACACAAAAGTAATGTGTCCCTCAGGGTGTCATGCAGTGTCACCGTAACAATGTCCAGTCCCCCAGACACGTACGTGAGCTCTGCCACTGACGGAAAGTGCAAATACCGGCGCACACATACGGTACATGATAGACCAATTAGTGTGGATAAGCAGCTGTTGGCCTGTGTGAGGAATACAACTGTCTGGGTGGGTGTGTCCTGCAATATAAATGTAATGGCATGTGGCCTGTGATGCCACTATACAGTGTCTGTATTGGTGTCAGAAAGATGATACTTTGTTACAGACACATACTCCGCAACTGTACAGATTTACGCAGAATGTGCAGAGTTCTTCCTCATATGTTTGGTGTGTTCCACGTAACAACAGTAACATTCTGGCACTTTCAAGATAACTGAAGACATGAACTAATGACAAACATGTGAGTAAGACACCAAATCCGACAGAAAAGCCATACTAATGCAAAACCTATTATTGTGTCAACTATCTACGCTTGTAAGAGCAACATGTCAATACTGCCCCTATGTGTCCCACTATCAGATAAGGCCTTGTCCAGCAACTTGCTCTAGGAGGTGGAGGGGTATGAACAGAAACAGATCCATGTGTGAGGAAACAGCAATATCGACTGCAAGATAACGCAGAAGGTATGAAATGAGCTGCAGTAGGACATGCAGTAGTGTCCGCAGGTATGTGCTGACATGTCAAATGACACAGCAGTCTACATGAAGAACCTATAGGGCTGTCACCTTTACAAATAATGATAGTGGGACATACCCAGAGCCGTGCACACATCACAAAGAGACATACACACATCAAAACTAGGCCATGATACATGAAGCCTCCAGCATGTACGAGTACAGTGAGAGTACAGCAAGGATAGATGTCTGTCAAGATATACAGCAAACACCTGTAAGGGCGTGTAACACCGCCCGTAACACGGACGTTGCATGGACAATGTTGGGAGTTGCAACATACCCCATTGGTATGTGAAAGCTATGCAAATATGCAATACATGAAACAGTCAGCTGTCCATGCAAGAGCAGAGTTATGGGCAGAAAATAGATTATATATATATATATATATATATATATATATATATATATATATATATATAGAGAGAGAGAGAGAGATACAGACATACACACACACACACATGTGGCAGGGCTGGTAATTGAACCTACACATGACTACCCTATCACACTAATGCATGACGCATTTACAGAACACGCTACCGAGATTACTAAACACAGCAGACACACAGGCATTCTACTAGGTGCGTGTCTCAGCAGGATACATCTGTGTTGCGAAGCATCTAAAAGCATAACCCGAGTTCCCAGGTGGACGGGAGCATGCACACACACACACACACACACACACACACACACACACATCTGGCAGGCCTGGGAATCAAACTTACACCTAACTACCCTATCACACTACAGCATGACGCATTTACAGAACACGCTACAGAGACTACTGAACACAACACTCCCAGAGGCATACTTCTAGGTGGGTGACATCATCCGCAAAGGCAAAGACGCCGATAGGGAATGTATGTGTTGTGAGGCATCTAAAAGCATTACTGTGTCCCCAGGCAGCTGGAAACACACACACACACACACACACACACACACACACACACACACACACACACACTTGGAAGGACCGGCAGTTGAACACACACCTACCTACTCTAACACAGTACAGCATTACGCATTTACAGAATGCGCTACCAAGATTACTGAACACAGCACTCCCAGAGGCATACTTCTAGGTGGATGACATCATCCGCAAAGGCAAAGACGCCGATAGGGAATGTATGTGTTGTGAGGCATCTGAAAGCATTACTGTGTCCCCAGGCAGCTGGAAACACACACACACACACTTGGATGGGCCGGGAGTTGAACACACACCTACCTACTCTAACACACTACAGCATTACACATTTACAGAACGTGCTACCGAGATTACTGAACACAGCACTCCCAGAGGTATACTTCTAGGTGGGTGACATCATCCGCAAAGGCAAAAACACCGATAGGGAATGTATGTGTTGTGAGGCATCTAAAAGTATTACTGTGTCCCCAGGCAGCTGGAAACACACACACACACACACACACACACACACACACACACACACGCTTGGAAGGGCCGGGAGTTGAACACATACCTACCTACTCTAACACAGTACAGCATTACGCATTTACAGAATGCGCTACCAAGATTACTGAACACAGCACTCCCAGAGGCATACTTCTAGGTGGGTGACATCATCCACAAAGGCAAAGACGCCGATAGGGAATGTATGTGTTGTGAGGCATTTAAAAGCATTACTGTGTCCCCAGGCAGCTGGAAACACACACACACACACACACACACACACACACACACACACACACACACACACACACACACACACACACATACACACTTGGAAGGGCCGGGAGTTGAACACACACCTACCTACTCTAACACATTACAGCATTACGCATTTACAGAACATGCTACCGAGATTACTGAACACAGCACTCCCAGAGGCATACTTCTAGGTGGGTGACATCATCTGCAAAGGCAAAGATGCCGATAGGGAATGTATGTATTGTGAGGCATCTGAAAGCATTACTGTGTCCCCAGGCAGCTGGAAACACACACACACACACACACACACACACACACACACACACACACACACACACACACACACACACACGCACACACACACACACACACACACACACACACACACTTGGAAGGGCCGGAAGTTGAACACACACCTACCTACTCTAACACAGTACAGCATTACACATTTACAGAATGCGCTACCGAGATTACTGAAAACAGCACTCCCAGAGGCATACTTCTAGGTGGGTGACATCATCCGCAAAGGCAAAGACGCCGATAGGGAATGTATGTGTTGTGAGGCATCTAAAAGCATTACTGTGTCCCCAGGCAGCTGGAAACACACACACACACACACACACACACACACACACACTTGGAAGGGCTGGGAGTTGAAGACACACCTACCTACTGTAACACACTACAGCATTATGCATCTACAGAACGCGCTACCCAGATTACTGAACACAGCACTCCCAGAGGCATACTTCTAGGTGGGTGACATCATCCGCAAAGGCAAAGACGCCGATAGGGAATGTATGTGTTGTGAGGCATCTAAAAGCATTACTGTATCCCCAGGCAGCTGGAAAAACACACACACACACACACACACACACACACACACACACACACACACACGGAAGGACTGGGAGTTGAACACACACCTACCTACTCTAACACACTACAGCATTTCACATTTACAGAACGCGCTACCGAGATTACTGAACACAGCACTCCCAGAGGCATACTTCTAGGTGGGTGACATCATCCGCAAAGGCAAAGATGCCGATAGGGAATGTTTAGAGAGTAAGCGGTCTGAAAGCATATTACCGTCTCAGGGCAGATGTACACAAACACGCCAGTGCTGTCAACGGACCAACTAAATATCTACGGAGCCCAACAACACTGAATAGATATGGGATGTGCCACAGACAGTACACCCTTCGAGAGAGCAACAAGTGTGTTCAATGTAGGCATCCATCGTGACATTGAAATTGGACATCTGGTGCCTGGATGACCATCATGGCTATACAGGATGTCAATGGCCATGGCCACACGCTTAGTATCACACGTCAGTTAGGAAAGTACTGTGTGTCCATCTACACAATGGTGTACTGGGCATGCTCACACACTTAGCTGTTGCAAAGGGCCAACTTGCATGCACGCGGAGTCTAATCACGGAAGGGCGCAGTGTGGAATGTACTGTGTGTCCATCTACACAACAGCATACTGGGTATGCTCACACACTTAGCAGTTGCAAAGGGCCATCTTGCATGCACAGGGAGTCTAATCACGGAGGGGCGCAGTGTGGAATGTACTGTGCGTCCATCTACACAACGGCGTACTGGGCATGCTCACACACTTAGCAGTTGCAAAGGGCCATCTTGCATGCACAGGGAGTGTAATCACGGAGGGGCGCAGTGTGGAATGTACTGTGTGTCCATCTACACAACAGCGTACAGGGCATGCTCACACACTTAGCTGTTGCAAAGGGCAATCTTGCATGCAGATGGAGTGTACACACAGAAGGGCACAGTAAGGTATAACTGCCCTCACGCACAGGGTGGTCACACATGCAGTGATCTGTACACACACAGCTGCCATCACAGCTGTCACAGGTGCAGGTCACACACGTACACACTGCAGTGTACACTGTAGCTGTCAAGTCAGCACCATGTCGTTGGTGCAGCACTACACAGCCTTACGGTCCAACAACACCATGTGACACATGACCACTGGGCTGTACACTGGTGTACACCAGCTGTGCAGAGTACACATGTACCAACAGGGATCCAACAGGTGTTATGCATTGCAATGATACCAGTATACATGAACAGGTTGGCTCAAGACATACCATGGCCCTTACACAGCTGTGACACCTGACTTTTGCTGTACACCAATGAACACACATCTGGGTATGTCATCCATGTGATTGTGTGGATGTGTGCATGGACTGCACACACAACACATACATACATGGCCTTTGATGTACCTCGTGCATAACACTGGCCTAATCAATGCTACACACGTGAATTGAATGTGGGCCCATGTCTGTTGAATGCTCACACTACAGGGGGTAGCAGTCTTGACCGGGACACATACCCTTGTACTGGTCACCTGTGACACCCGTGATATCATACCGCAGTCCATGTGTTATGTATGTCAACACACATGTCCAACAATAGCAATGCATACAAACATGGCAACAGGAGACACATGTGACATCTGTACTGTGCATGCAGCAAACATGCATGTGCAGTGGCCAATGTCCGTAACATAGTTGCACCTACCTACGACATGCAGACGCAATGCAGACCCATCATTGACATCTGTATACGGTGACATACAAACAGCACGTATGGAGGGATGTGTGTACATAACATGGTGAACCACCTGTCTAGATGTATGTGTGCAGGGGGTGGCTCACAGTTGTGTCACACACACCATCCTATCATGCCATGTGCTAACTGTACGCTATGTCGCTGTTACGTGACGGTGCTGACATAATGCATACACAGCGGTCAGGTGTTAACAACTATATGTCATATGGCACCTGTAACACCTACAACCTCTCGTGTGTATATAGCAGCACATTTGCCAGATATAGCATTGGTACACATAATGCAATCAATACCACTGCATGTCCATCAAACGTGTCATCATATGGCTGGTGTATCATTCCCAGCACAGCCATTTGTGTCTGGATGTGTGACCAGGGATGCCACATATCGCGGGGAATATGTCCCAGTTGCTACACATCCCTGTATACCATTGTAGACAACTGTACATACGTCAGAGTGGGAAGCATGACATTCACCAGTGAGGTGCATCACACACATCGGCTGTCCGTATACACATGTGTGGTCACCACAGTGTGTGTGTGTCTGTATGTATGTCTGGTGCTTGGTGTGATTGTGTATGCTAATATACGGTGGGAAATTATCACTGGCCCCACGTGTTGACTAACCCATAATGGTGATGCATTGCACAACCCCGTTGATGCCATAGGTCCCAGCCATACTGGCTACCTGTGCATGTCCCTTCTCTGTGGCACGTCGTGTGGGTGCATAGTACTGTGAGGGTGATGACCACAAAGACAAGGGTCCCCAGCTGCACACTATGGGGTTTGCATTATAGTGGTGTACACCCCGTGACTGCGGCCATGTTCATGTACTGTCACAGGGTCCTACTGCTGTACAGTGTGGCCTCCAGCTACCAAGTGACACCTCATATCATCATTGGCCAGGCTGCTGTGTACAACCCCTGCACCATGTCACCATACCTGTAATGTGTCCTGCTATGTATGTCACATCTCTGTCCAGTGTAGCCTGTGGCACCGACCACATGTGTCAGGTGCAGTATATGTGTGGACATCTGTGTCATGTTTGTGTGTCCAATAGTCAGGATGAAGGTACATGTAGCATGCTGATATTGCCAGACATGCCAGTGTGTACTCCGCAGTTACACGTGGGGGACTGCAAACACTGCTACCTGTAGGCACATGCAAGTACACCATAGGAGGGAACCATGGTATCACAACCAACATGGTGCTACAGATGTAACCGAGACACATACCGTGAACACATCGCAATGCATGCTGCACCTGCACTACATGGTGTGACTGGTGCATGTCGACAGTACACAACCTATGTCACATACACAACTCAGTATTCACACACAACCACTGCAACATACACATCCCTCACTATGCATACACAGGTATTAACATACACCTCTCACTATGCTGTTCACCCTGTGCATCAGAATATTTGTGCATAACCCTGCACCGATGGTGTGGATGACAGGGATGTGGCACAGGCTTCATCATATGCACAGGGTGATATGTTTGCCAGGGGCATAGGCTGCACCAATGGATAACATCATGTGTGTGTGTAAGGGCCAGTGAGTTGACTGGACATGTCTGTGCAGAATGCATGTGGATGTTGTGGAGCCCTACAGTTGTGTTTGCTGTGTGCATGTATGTGTGTACACAGTTCTGCCATTTGTGATGCCTACACGGAGTATAATTGACAGCCCCAGATTGTACAGTGCAGGTTGTACAGCTCACTGTGTCCGTCCATGGCCACATGACCTGTGCCTGCCTGGGGTTGCACGGGCACTACCAGGTGGAAGTACAGAGTAGCTACTGTCCGACGACACATGTTCGCTGGAAACGTGTCCCCGCTGAGACCATCCAGGGCCACGTCCACGTGGCCTGCTGTGTCCTGGTGTTGACAGCGCAGCAGCAGCTGCACTGCTACTGCTACCAGCACTATGGGAGCAGGCATGTGAGGTGGCACGCTCATGTCGGCCTACACTAGGTGGTGTTGCTGGCCTACGTCCACATGGCCTACGCCTCACTCCTACCAGGTGTTCCAGCACAGACAGCTCCCGCTCGCGGATTGCCATGCCTCGGTCAAGGATTCCGACCATTTCACCTAGTCGCCTATCCAGAACATTAGCAATCTGCTGTTGAGCATTTGCCAATGCCTGGATGTTGTCATTTAGGGTATGGATAGCAGCCCTCTGCAGCCTCTGCTCTTCTCTGTTCTGCCATTCAGCACGTGCCTGTGCCTCCATTACAGTCTGGAACATGCGTCTGGTGATACCAGCTACCGCGCTCTGTCCTGCAGGTGCATGTTTGCCAGAGGTCCTCCTACGAGCAGCACCGGCCACATGCCTGTGTGGCACATCTGCACTCATAGCACTGACACTATGGTGTGTAGACACACCTTCTGTAGCCACCACACATTCCTGTTCCAAGCCAGCAGATGCTGACTGTCCCTCCTCTATGGCCACCGGTGATGCGGTATGTGTTGGCAGCAGAACTGTGTGCGGGAAAGAGGTGGACATAGCTGGGATGGTAACCATTGGCACAGATTCAGCTCCTGACAACCCTGCCTGTACCTCATGCATATGTTCCTCACCGCTAGTATCTGTGGGGACACTAACATCAGATGGACCGCAGGAGGGTAATGCACCTACATCACCTGTGAATGCAAAGAAATACTCTAAAGTACAATAGACACAGACACACACACACACACACACACACACACACACACACAGACACACACAGACACACACACAGACACACAGACACACCATGCATGTGATTTGTCAGATGGCATGCAGCATGCCTGCGATACAGCAGAGGGCATGCAGCTCAAACATTAATAGTGTTAGCAAGCATACCTCCCTGGGGTGCACACTACAGCAAGCAGGTGTCATATCAGTAGCCATATAGTTCACACAATCATGGTAGTATGCATGCTTCCCCGTGATACACCATGTGGCCAGAACAGGATAACAGTACACATGGCTGACGTGACCTTGACATGTAATTTGCTGACATGGGCATTAACATGCATACATGTTTGACACAATGGTGTCCTGACACATGTACAGCATCATAATGGGCTTCACATTGCAGTGTTGTGTGTATGCCCTACAGATAGAATGCATGTTTAGCAAATGTGCATGAGCACGGGAGGGTAGTGTGAGCCATCTACATTGCTATACAGTGTGAAGTACAGACACTGTGCCATTGCATGGCAACATGAGGCATGTATGTTGCTGTATAAATCATAATATGTACACATTGCATAGCCATACTGCAACACAGTCATGATGTTCAACAGATCGTATATGGTAGACTTCAGTGACACCTCCAGTAGCTGTGCACAGGCTTTTAGGTTGTCCACTGTACCACATCAACTGTATAATCGGTCAACTAAGGCTACAATTGGACCATGTGTGGACAATGTGCAACAGGGTGTATACACATCCCATGTACTGTGTGGCTACATGTCTCTGGCCATTCCCCATGGCCATGTGTGCACATGTGGTGGCCAATTGTGTGTGATGGGCATCTTCTCCACATGTCTGTGCAGTCCCATATGACATACACCCATACATGTCAGATATGTCACATTCCACAGGTCTATGCAGACAATGGGTTGTATGTTTGGTATGTGGGATATAGGTCATATGATAGTGTGACAATATTGCAGACAGAACACTACATGTCTGGGACATGTCAGGTGGAACATCACAATGTGTGCACCCGATGCAGGGGCATATGACACAATGGTGACACTTGTGGGCTGCCCATATCACAGCTCACTGTGTGGTACTGTGTGCGTACTACACATGTTGTTCCAATGCATACTACATATGCCTCCATTGTAGAACACCTCCACCGTTGTATGCACAGCTGACCACACATGTCACAATGACAAGTACTGTGGTTTCATGTCTGTGTATCATTACATGTGAATATATTGCACATGGGTGGCGTGTGTGAATGCATGGTGGTGCGACCTGCATATCGTGACTGGAACAAACATCAGGTGTGCAAGTGTTAACTGGCCACATGGCAAATAGACCTACACTGTAACATGCCTGATACTGATGACAGTCTCACCTGCAACGGACCCATGTCTGTGCGGCACACCAGAGGTACCTGCATAGGGGTGACACACCAATATGAACATTATCCATGACTGTATGATAGCCACGGGTTGCACTGTGCATGTGCACACATTCACCTGTGTAATAGCATATAGTATGCACATGTGGGCATACACAACGTAGCATACTGTAGTATGCAGCATGTGTGTCCACATACCTGGCATATGTTGTTACTTTACATTATGTACAGTGACACATGCAACTACATGGGATATAATAGCCATATGTGCATTACTGACTTACCAGGCAACTCCAGGCTCATTGGTTGGGAGACACCCACCTCCACGATGGCAGCTAGTGTTTCTGGATGCTGTTCCCTGGGTATCCCCAGACTGGCCAGTAGCTCCTCGGTGTGTGTGAGTGGGGGCTGGGTTGGTGGCCCACCACCTGTTCCACCTTGTTCCCTGGCGATTGCAGTGGCACACTGTTTTGCATGTCGTATCAGGTCCATGCAGTGTCTGTGCACCTGCTGGTAGGTGCGGTTATGGCCACCCACATCGTTCACCCTCCTGTGTAGATCCTGCCACAGGTCATCCCACTGCTGGGCATGCTGTGGCACATGGCTGAACAACAAGTCATAGTTGTCATGGAGCTGTGGGATGAGGACATCATCCTCCTGGTGGGTGTATGCTGGGAGGCGTGTACGGGGCATTATCTGTAAAACATAATGATGGTGACAGGTCACAGTTTCAAAGATGTACAGAGATACTGCTGCACATACATTTCTATGACATCTACTGCATCTGCACAGTTATCTTTGCAAAGCACCATGACACTGACACGACTGATGTGTTTGTGTCACACATGTCACACCCATTATGCATTGGATATCATCACCATATATGTGTGTCACCTCATTACAGTGTTCATACTCCATGTACATGCTGTCTTGCTGTGGGCATGTCTATTTGCCTGCACTTGTGTTCTTACCTATCTGCACATGCCTCAATGTGTCCACGGTACTACTGTTGACCTGGATGCTGTGCACATGTCACATATCAACACAGACACAGCCGGAATGGACTTGAGCAGTGACAAGGCACACATACGCATGGACACCTGTACATGCATGTGTTTTGCCATATACATCTACACAGCACTGTACAAATGTTCAACATCCTGACACGGATCGCCTGTATTACACATGTGATAGACATGGGACAATGGATAGTCAGACGACATTCAAAGGGATGGTCATCAACCATAGCATGTGCGGGCATGGTTTCCATGCTGTTACAGATGGCAATTGTGCCCTGCAAGCTGCATCAGTGCCACATTACTGATCCAGTCAGTTGATAGTACATCTACCATGCGGCCATCACACCATGTATGACTGGGATGACATCTGCAGCTTTGATGGACAGGGTTGCATGGTATGGTGGGAGTATGTCACATATATGGCACAGGGATCTGTCCAGCCTGTGGCGATCCTAGCATTAGGATGGTGGCTGTCCATGACATATGTCATATAGATCAGGATATTGACATGTAGCATGTCCATCATCATGGTGTAGCAAATGTCCTTCTGCAAGGTAGACGGCATGCTGCATAGTGGAGGTGTGGATTGTGAAGGCTGTTATTGCACATCCATGCATAGCCATTACCCCTTACAGGTGGTATGTGATCCAATATTGGTCACCACAGTGCTGTATATGCCTGGCCACTGATCTCCGTGCTCATGGATGGCACCCTGACATGACATGGGTACCTCAGATGACTACCTAAAGGGCCTGGAGATGTCACCATGTCAGGGGTGCACTGCACAGCACCATCCCTTACACAGTGTCCATGATGTTGACCACAGCCTAGGTAGCAGTTTATGGGTACAGGGATGTTCACCTAGCAGTGACACTGCTGGTATCATCCATCAGACTGTGCACATATGTCACACACCTCACACACACAGCCCATTCTGTATGTTGTTCACAACACTGACACAGCTACACTGATAGGTCATGGCCATTCACAGCCTTACATACACAGATGCCTTACATTTGTGTGTGTGGTATGGGCTACAATGAAGGTGGGGTACAACACATTAACCCTGTTCTACTGTATCTGGCACAGACGTGCTGTGCACATGTCACTCTTGCACCTTTTGTAGTTATGGGTCTGACAACAGGCCACTGGTGGAACACGCCTGTGACATGCAAAGGTATTTGTAATCAAATATCCGTACCATCTTGTACATCTGTACTGCTAACATCTACAGTGCTAATGGTTCATGGACATGCACACCATACTCAGCAGGGTTATAGTGCGGTGCCACCCTAAATGACTGTCATCACCACTTGTGGGTTGATATTATCCAACACCCTATCTGTATTGTATGGTCATGCTAGGCACTTGCTCAGAACATGTGAGCATGTCATGAGCTTATGATTACTATAGTGCCCATTCCACACCATTTCCCACAGGTACACTGGCTGTCCTACACTTCCCAGCTTGCTTAAGGTACGACAGCTGTTGTACACACGTAACGCACATATCCTGCGGGACATGGTTGTAAATGCAGGCATGTCCAACTGTCACGTACCAGTGCTACTGCCTGTCTATATGAGGGATATGTCGTACATGTGACAATAGAGCAATTGTCTCGTGTACACATTCAATGCTCACTTCTCAACATACGGCACTACAGCCTGTGGGGGATGCACGTCTGCAGCCGTGCTGGGCCCATAACTCTCAGGTGTACCTCATTACGGAGAACGTACCTCATTTGGAGTTCTAAAAGGTGCATGTTCCTCAAGGTTCCACATCGGAAGGGTCTGTCACACATTCATTGTTGTACATAGTTTATCTGCTAGCCATGGCTAGATAGATGAGAATCACAGTAATTCATTGGAATATCTGTTTTATACGTAACACCAGCCTATTTTAGCCATCATATGGCCTTCGTAGTTGACGCTGTTAGTAAGCCAGTTGTAAGTGTTCCACGTTTCGCACATTTGTCACACTGTATGAGGGCTAATGTTCCTCATTTTGGGGACAGGAGGCTGACAGCTATGGCTGGGGGTAATGCTGTCGCCAACCCTGACTGCACCTGACAGTCATTTGGGGATGTGTAACATTCGCAACACACCCCACCCATCACATAGTCTCACATAATCTACACCATTGGCCACACCTATGAGGACAACCTGTGCAGTACGTCTCCATACTCACTGTAGGCACCAGAGGTAGCCCCCATCATGGAAGACAACATCACCAGCTTATAGCCCACAGACTCATGTGTGCCCACCACATACAGCCAATAGTGTGTTATAGCATTCACAACACACCTGTCATAGCTGACTCTGTAGGGTGTCACACTGCAGTTCCACACAGCAGGCTACACAAGGCATTAGTCGCTTACATCTTGCTGTCGGGTAACTGCTTCTGCAACATAACCTATGCACCCATGCCACACCTCACCAGGTACGATATGTCTGTCATTCGCCATGTTAGTGTGACTGCCCTGTGATGCCACTTTACAGACTACGTGTGCAGGGACATGCAATAACTCACCAGTCTTATAGCCCTGAGGGTGTGGGCCTAGCCCTGGGGAGCATTTTGCATTCGTCCAGACACGATACCACTGTACAATGACCGACTGTGTCACTTCAACAGTTGCCTATGCTCCTATTGTCATTCCACAGGCATGTTTTATCTGTCCGCTATGACTGTCTTGGTCAAACACAATGCTGTGGCACAGATGACTTGCACCTGTCGGCCCTGGGAGTACAGCTAACATGCTAGGCTCTTGTTGCTGCTATAGTGCCTGTCCTGCACAGTTTCCTATAACTGTCACCGGCAGGGCGGTAACTGACAAGCGTGACATGGGGTCATGTGACACATTGCTTGCATCTTCCCCTGTGATGCATGCAGGCAAGGCACACCTTATAGTGCACCACTCCAACATCTCTGCAGTGACTGGGACCTGCCTGTAGGCTCTGCAGGGCACACCTGCAATGACAGGTTATAGATGGACCATACCTTCCAGGCACATACCTGGACCGGCACACCCACAGCTGAGGGGTTCCCATATCCCACTATGTTTTGCACACATCCTGGCAAGTTGCTTAGCACAATGCATCAGAGGTGCTCCACATGCAACTAACTATGTCCAGGACCGCTATACACATTGTAACAAGCGACAGAGTCAACATCATACCCCACGGGTAACATACCTTCTATGGTGGTATAGTGGACAGTGGGCCTCAGCTACTACTGATGTGTGACTGACACTACCCCACACTTCACTGGGATAGCCACTCATGTACGGACACATCCATGAGTCATGCCCTCCACTCTGCTGGATCAACACATACACAACACCTCCAAGACCTACATTACCCTTGGCATGAACACTACCACCATGTGACTGGTGTTACACACCTGGGATTATCCCCTCATTGGTGGATTCCGAACATATGCTAATCTACCTTGTTAGCCACATCCCGGAAACACACCCATCACAGCATACACAGTACATGTGTACTACTACACCTACTACAGATGTCTGCTGACAGTGGTTGTTAACATCATGACACCCGTGCAGATGGACAATGCACATACAAATGCTGACACATACCCCAGTGCACTTAATTAGCATGTACACAACTGCATGGATCATGCTATTCCACACAGAGCCATGATGGTACACACCAGATAACAGATGCCACTCTGGTGGTCATGTTCCACGGACATATGATGTACAACAACAGGTGTAGGCTGTTGCACAGTGGTGTACATTCCCATGTGTGGGGTGGCTCACTGGTCAGCCATGGTGGGGCCAGAGGGTCCCTCATCACATACTCCAAGACTAGCTACGTAAACATGACTGCCACACATTCCAGGGTGTACCACCAGGCATTATGGTGGTATGTCAGTATTCGATGGCAACACCCACATCTGCTGTCACATACAACAGTCACTCAGGAACATTGCAGACCCAGGTATTGTTGGCAACATGCTGGAGGATGGATTCAATGCTGACAGTACACCCTCTCACTCACTACAGGGCCGCAATCCATACATGAACTTTGTGGTGTCCCTGTGGTCACACCTACACAGTACTGACCTACACTCTATGTGTCCTGGGACACTGGCCCCATGTCACCTTCCAACGTCCCAGGCTGTGATGTCCACCAACCTCTGAATTACTTGTCTCCCCACTAGGCCACCATATTCAGTAATAGCCTTGTTTCAGACATTGTAGACCCTGAATGGCACACAGTAGCATTTATTACACTATACACAGGTGGCACCACATTCCACGAGTGGGACTATAGTCCTACACACCTGACTGGACTGTTCTGCGTGGCTATGGGGCACATCATCAAGGACGTCATTCTCAGAGACATTGTTGGTCTCCCGTCCTCTGCTGCCACCCAGGTTGGGCTTGTTAAGGCCAGAGCATGGCCCCTACACGTGGTGGACTCCTTCCATACAGTTACCAGGGCAGTTGCTGATGGTACGGGAGTCCACACATCCTACATTGTCCTCTCATTGCCTTTCAGCACCATTCCCCATTCTGGTATTGACAACATACACTTCCACCTGCACATCGTACCCTGTGTCTCAGGATGTTATGCTATGTGGCTCATGGACAGGACACACAGTGAGGCCAGCATACCATAGTACCTACTACATGTCAGGTACTTTGGCATACCACAGTCCTCAGTCATGGGGCCCCCTCATGTTAAGTATATGCTTCCCTGCGGAACAGGCTGGCACATGGGACTTTCCCTGCCTAGCTTTAGAACCCCTACATACTGGGTGCCATGATTGCTCCACCAGCTGATACTGACTCCAACCATACGGGTGTCGCTGTGACAGATACATAATATGACTATCATGGCATCAAGCTGCATGACACAAGGTGCATGCACATCACCTTTGCATTACACCATTCACCCACTGACTATCACATGGATGGTAGTCCCCTACATACATATCACATTGTACATGTTTGCAGTACAGACATATGTCGCACCCACTCCTGTGGTTACCGTATTGCCACTGTGGCGTGAATATCCTCCTACATGGCCACACCTATCTGTACTGGGTGTGTAACTGGTACATAGGCACCCATTGTACCTCTGAACTCAGGACATCTACACACATTCAAGGGTACACCACCCCATTTAGGGTGTATCTTACACAACAGCTACAGCTTTACATGCCACAACATTAACACGCCATGACGTTTACTGAGCTCCGACAGTTTAAATATGCGGCTGCACTACGGACACCACATCTGTACACATTTGCATACTACATACTCAGGGGTGACCTCTGCTGATCAGACAGGGCCCATGTCCACAACATTATTGATGGATATACTCCTCATACGCAGCATAAGCAGAGGCCACTGTGAGCAACATGCTCATGGATATGTGTACACATGCCACAATGAGTGGGATGTGCTTCTGGGTTACATTCCCAAACAGGACACTCACCATGCTGTGGAACATAAGTCCTGTGTACATCACACAGGGACACTCAGTAGCACTGTTCATGTGATACCTCCCTTGGTGGTTGGGAGACACATGTAGGCCTGGGATCACTGCAGTGGCTGTACTGTGCAGTGGTGCAGGTGACACCTGGCTCTGCTCTTCACAGGACACTACCCTGGAGAGGTGCCACTAGTGTGAACACTGTAGTTGTGCTTACACATGGACTTGACAGACTGCACCTGTGTAGCTATTACATGTCCTTTGTGCATGGTTACTTGGTAGCCCTTCCATTTAGTTTAGCTATCATGCTATTACTATGTCCCATACCTACAGGCCATATGTATCCTGTTATTGTACATATCAATAGACGATACCTGTGGTATGCATGATATGCCTGTTATGCTGTGTAGACTATCTGTCATATCTACCTATAATACTATACATTACACATATTTCACATAGTATCCCATGATGCAAAGCATACTTGCTGAGCGGGACCACCTTACATATGTCATTAATGTTATTTACCCATACACATGCGTGCTGTGACAGTATATCAACATATACTATCCCCTGCTATGGCACGTCCTTGCTGGACATACCCTACCACTGACGGCGGGTTGTATGGCATTGTTCTGTTTAATGGCCTCATGTAGCATCCCTTCTGGTGTCTGTGCTGTGTACCTTGTGTCCCACTGCTGGACGCACAGATTCTACAAGCGTTAGTATGCTCAGCAAGACATCACTACATCAATACCTTTCCCCACTTTATGCATTGCAGACACGTTTAATTAATGCAAACCAGGCTATACATACAGTAAAACTAATTAATACAGATCATGCTATACATAACCTTACATATCGGGCGTTCTACATACCTTATTGTCGTTACGGCATTTTGTTTCTATCTCTCTCACAGTGTTTCAACTGTTATTCGGTATGAGCATATGGTTTGAATGTCTGGCAAGTCATCCTTATATACGTCGATACCTGAAACATGTGGATTCTTCCCGCCAATTGGTGTTCCTGAGTGACTAATTACTTGCATATCAGCTGTGCAGCTACTCCATTCACCAATTACGCGGCGACAGTGGGGTATAATTGGATTCTCCACTTGGGCGTTGCCTATTTGCCCTACCTTCAGGGAGACAGTCTGTATTGTGTTTTGTTATGTGTAACTGCAACTGCTATGCATGGAGACAAGTATAGTTTGGATTCATGTCCCCCGTGGATTGTGTGTGACAGGTAGAGTATTTGGTTCAACATGCGGGTGTACCTGTCATCCCGACTTCTGATAATGGAGTATTGCAATCAAAACCTGTAACATGGCTGTTTGTTCCATTATACAACGCCTGCAATTTTTCATGTCGACTTTAATTGTGTCTCTCACACGGTATGTTGAGGGTTCTGCAGATGTAATTGACTGACTGGATGTTTGTGCTGCTATTACAGTTTGTATTGCTTTAGTTTCTAGTGTGGGGGATGTTGGTGGTTGTACGTAACATATACGGTTTGTGGGCCTTGCATTTCTACATATTCCGTATATATGTGTGTGGGCTCCGTCCATAATCAGAGAGCTAACAGTTAGTAGACTTATGTTACAGGATTGTACGTTGGGCCATTGTTAATTGGTTTCTATATCATCTGCAGGTGAGCTTGCTACTTGTATACCTCCGTAATTGCAGCAATATATCAGGGGATTTGTGTAGGTGACAGCTATCCCTTGTATTTCTGTCCCAGATATTTGCAGTCATTGTGGTTGTGTTGTTAAAAGAGCCTGTTGTCCATTGGTTGCCACCTTATCATATGGTCATTGTTGGACACTTGCGGGACACAAAGCGGTGTTTACAGGCCAACACGTAGCCACGGTCTGTACACAGGTAGCACATACTTTTATCCTCAATACATACCTATTGTTGTGTGACTTTGGATACTTATCATATTGCATGTAACATTAAAGTTTCTTACATACAGGCATAACTATTAAATACGACTGTTACATTATATATGGGACATATTTATGTCCTACCATCTCGGACATTTGCCCTTTGTACTGTTTTATGTCAGGACACACCTGCCCAGGGTGGAGATGTCCCTCCTACTGTGGTACAGGTAGTAACCGTATGCCTACCGATAGCTATACCCACACCTACCATACTGATCTGCCTCTGACGTGGCACCAACATACACATGTTGCGGACACACACACACATTACAGTCACACAGAAACACACACGGCACCCTCAACGCACACTTACACAGACTACGGCACTCACAGACACAGTTGAACACAGTACCTGCGTGGACCGCGACACCGTCAGCGATGACTAACCGTCCCTTCATATCATCATACTATTACTCGCGGATGTACTGTTCCGGTACTGTGTTCTATCAGTCTTTCAGCCTCGTGGTTACGCATGTCGGTATGTTACACATTCCATGGTTGGCGGTATCCTATTTATTTGTACCTACAAGATGTTATGAATATCGTTGAACTATCTATTATATTTGCAGATATCGCTGAATCCATCTATATCACCATATATCCCTCTATTGCCCTTTCTATCTGTATTATATATATGCATATGTGTACATATATATATATATATATATATATATATATATATATATATATATATATATATCTATATATCTATATATATATATATATATATATATATATATATATATATATATGTATATATCGATATCTATATATATATATATATATATATATATAGATATCTATATCTATATATATATATATATATATATATATATATATATATATATATATATATATACACATCTATATCTGTCAGGGAATGTGACAGGCACACAGCACCACCATATGCTGTAAGACTCATGTACTGTTCAGTTGTTGGCATTCCGTGTTGCACTGGCTGTTGTGTTTACAATGTTTGAGGGCTGCCTATGTAGGTGTCACACATTGGGCCACCTATACATTACAATTTACAGGTGGTCATGTTTGTGTGCCATCCATTTTACTGTGTGTGCAGGTGGAGAGGTGTCAGTCCATAGGGGCCTACACGGTCAGTGTATGTGCTATACGTTCCCTCTTTGCCAAGGCATAGGCATATTGGGCATGCCTCCGTCTGCCTACTGGGGCTGGCACAGTGTGTTCATGGTCTGAATCCCTCTGTGCCTGTACTGGCCTTGGCAATTGCGGTGGGCTATGAGGGCCTTCACCATTTTGTCCCTGCTGTAGCTGCTTCCGCAGGATTATATTATGTAGCATGGCACATACTATGACGATGTGGGCACACATGCCTGGAGAGTACTGCAAGGCTCCACCAGATGTATCCAAGCACCGGAACCGTGATTTCAGCATCCCGAACACACGCTCTATGATGATTCTGGTTTGTGCGTGTGCCTCATTATGGCGTTCTTGCATGGGTGTTTGTGCATTTCTGATGGGAGTCATCATCCACGGCTCCAGTGCATAGCCAGCATCCCCCACGAGATGACCATGTGGGATGTCCCCCCTGACAAATACCTGATACAGCTGTGAGGCATGCCAGATATGGGAGTCATGGTAGCTTCCAGGGCTGCCAGCACACACATCCATGATAATGCCCTGGGCATTGCACACGACCTGGCAGTTGATGGAGTGGAATCCCTTGCGGTTTATGTAGCGCATACCCTGCTCACTGGGTGGTGACTTGATTTGTATGTGCGTGCAGTCTATCGCACCCAGTACCTCCGGGTATTGTGCCACACGGTGGAAGTGACACATATGGCTGGCCAACTCCTCCTGAGTTCTGGGGAAGTATATCTGCTCATTGGCATGTGGTAACATGGCATCCAGGAACTGGTGTAGTACCCTGGATGCTGATGCCTGTGAGATACCCATTATATCTCCAGTTGGCCTTTGAAAGGTACCTGTGGCCAGTATTCGCAGGCTTACACATACCTTCGTGTCCACTGGGATGGGTTCCCCTCTGTTGTTTCTGGTTCTCAGGCGTGGCCGTCACAGCTCCACTATTTGCTGTATGATGTCCCTGTCCACCCTGTAACACTCTACTATCTCCAGGTCATGTAGCCCCTGGTAGGTTACCCTTTGTCTGAACAATCTCCTTCTCCTCCGAGGCCTGCTGTGGTTGTCGGCATCATCCTCCACAACACCGTCAGTCTCTAACACATGCTGATGAATCACAGCTATGGCAGCTCCCAACATGTACATTTTAAAAGTTCCCCGTGTGTTTACACCTATGGTGCGGAGTTTGGGAATACACAAAGGTGTGTGTTGGGTGCTTACATACTTTATACTATTGTGCTGTGAACACCGATGATGTCATAGGGTGTGTATGTACGTTCGTAGCTACAGGTTATGTTATGTGTTTTACTGCCGGCACTACTATTGTGATGCCTTTGGTGTTGAATTACATTTGCCTGCTGTGGATTACCTCTTGACCTTCCCTTTACATGTCTGCATATTGCACCTACCATTTTCTGGCGTGCATCCTGCAGCCTACTTTCATTTGTGCTTTCCTGGACCTGGCGTATCTTGTGTTATGTGTGCTACTGCCAGTCTGCTGTTAATTTGCTTTGCTCTGCTGTGTCAGGTCTCCTATCTTTGCAATCCAATACCTCACCTCCTTTGATTGCATTCACATGCCTCCCCTATCCTGTTTTGCAGGTTTCTGCAAGCGGACTTGTCAGCTGCCGTCGATTGGCCTTCATGGGTTGATTGGTGTTGATTGCTCATTAGTACTCCAATTATCCTACTTCCGCATTTCCTTTCCTTCCCCTGACCTTCCTGTTTCTGCTATTGTTGGTGGCGCGTGTGTCCGATTATTGGGTTTCGGGCACGTTTTCATCCTCGTACACATGCGCTTTTGGCCACCATGTATGCTCTCAGCTAAACAATTCCTCCCTACCCCTATCCTGCAGCTTTGCTTAGCAACGGACAGGCCAGATTTGCAATTCTCCAATGTGCTTAGTGCTACAGTGGTACACCCCTCTACTGATGTCATGTATCTCCTCTGAGCCACTCCTCGGTGTTATACCGCTGCGCCGTATGGTACAACCTTCCTCCGGTGGGACATTTGCGATTCAGTATTGTCTGCCTCATTTGCATGGCATTGACTACTAATTCATGGTTACCGCGCCGAACACTATCGCAAGCCCTTAGCAACCGTTGAACCTTGGTTGTGGTGTTCCATGCCTACCATTGTGTGTTATGCTGTAAACCTGATTTCTATTACGTTGCGATTTTATGACATTTTTATATTATTTCTTTATGTTACAGCTTCCGCACACATGCCCTGCGGTTCTGCTGTGCGT